>NW_004524658.1:5793886-5823192 GCF_000260255.1 Octodon degus
GGTACTGGGGATTAAACTCAGGATCCTGGGCTTGCCAGGCAAATACTTATACTACTGAGCTATCTCCCCAGCCCTGTAAGCCAATCTTATAAGCTCTTAAACATATACTCATCTTGTGTTATATTTATTCCTCTAGTAAAACCCTGACTGATGCATTCAAGCAAATGTTTGCAGAGATTTTACTCATAATTGCTGGAACTTGGGACAACCAAGATGTCTTTTCAATAGGTTAATAGAAAACTAAGCCATGAGACACCTATAACTGAATGATACCCCACACTAAAAAGAAACAAGGTATTATACCATGAAAGGTATGGAGAGATTTTGTATGTATATCACTAAGCGAAAAAGGACAATCTTGAAACTATATGAACTACTGAATGACATCCTGGAAATTGCAAGACAGCAGAAATAATAAAAAGACTAGTGGTTGTAAGGGACTTGGGAGAAGAGAAAAGTAAATTGCAGAGCACGGAGGAATTTAGAGGCGGTGAAACTATTCTGTATGATAATACAATGTTGGATATTGGATAATATGTATTTATTAAAATTCATAGAATGAACTCCAAGAGTGAATGCTAACATAATGTATATAGAGACATGATCCATAACTCTCAACCTGCTAGATGTCAGATACCCTATTTGTGTTCCCCAAAAACCAAAGAATGAGAGTTAAGGAACAACAGAGGTTAAGAATGGGAAATATTTACTGATAGAGATAGCTCCTGAGAGGCAAGAGGGGACCTGAAAAAGGGCTGCCAATGAGACTCCTTTTCAAAGGTCATTATATAGAGCAAAATCATGAGTAGAGTACAATGTGGGTCAGAACTATGATCAACCAATAAGACCATAAAGATAGCCACTAAGGGAATATTGACCTTACAGGTCATGGGGCAAGTGGAAGTAATGGATCAGAGGGTCTTTGTTACCCATCAGGTGACTGATGTCTATCTAAATTTACTTGATAAGATAATACCAGTTATCGTATTTTCTGGGCAAGCCTATACATGTGGTTCTTTCACTTTTATCTTGAGACCTGGACTTTAATAGTTGTACCTCCAGCCACAGTTGTGATGTGTTTTCATCCTCTGTACTACCTTCCTCGAGGGCCTACCTCTATCTAATGTCTATAATATTTTTATCTGTCTATCACATAACTGTACACTTCAGATAGTAATGACATGTCCCCATAAGTTCATCATCTGTAATGAGTATACCACAAGGTGCAGCAGTGTGTAGTGATAGAGGGTACAGGGGAATACGCTGTGCTTTCTGATCAATTTTGCTATGAACCTAAAATTATTCTAAAAAATAAAGTTTATTCATTTTTTCAAAAGCATGTTTATATTCCTTGCTCTTGAACATTATGAACAAGTACACTGTTTCCTTCCATCTAGACTGGCTTTTTAAACGTTTTGTTTCTTTTGAACCACTAAGAGTGAAAGGGTAGAGAGCCCCTCTTCAATCAAGGCTGGAGGAGCTAGAAGCTGAGCTGTCCACAGATTCTCCTCCAAGCTTTGAGATATAGTTGGCCCTGAGATCATTAACTTCCTCATTTCTATAAGTCAGAAGCATTAGCAAGAAAAGAAGCATAGGGGATTATAATTCTGAGCACCCTGTGGATATGAGGCTTTGATTTTGAGCATATTTATTACTTTCCAAGTCACAAGAGTATACACATGAAATTAACTCCCTTCTCTATCAGAAAGGAAGCAAGACAGACAGATTGGTGACACTGAGGGGATCTGGGATGAAATGTTCCACCAAATGCCCTCCATTGAGTTATTCTTCTAAATGTACATATTTTCCAAAACTACTTTAACGCATACTATATTTTCCTTTTATGACTTCCTTAGTTGTAATTCAGTAAACATACAGATAACTTGGAAATATATGGGATAAGAAAGGCTGCAGAGAGATTTAGAGATTATTGTGACTTAGTTGAAATTTTTGGTCATATAGTTGTAATTATCAAAATGACAGTTTATGATGTATCTGATACCAGGAATTTGGTAATTAAGAATAACTTAATTTTTATTTTTATTGCCACTTTGGAAAACACATCATGAAATCAGAAACCCGGCCAACCACATTTAGTGAATATCACAACACAAAGAGCTCATAGTCTGGGGATGATACATCCAAAGACTGCCCTGAGTAAATTTATACTCTTTTTTTTTTGAAGTTTATAATCTTACTTGATTTGAGAACCTAACAAAATTGGAATATCACTGAATCCCCCAACAAATTCTATTAGTATTTTGAAGAAGCAAAGTATCCATTTACCAATTTCTAAGAGGACAAGCAGGCTATGCAACCATGCTTACAGATATGTACAAATAACAAGAAGAGTTAATTCCTTAATATTAATGGTCATACTCGTCATAGTTACATAGTTAAACTTTAGGTACAGTTTTAATAATCTGTCTCTGTCTGTCTCTCTCTCTCTGCCTGTGTATATGTCTGTCTCTTTCAGTGTTTTACAAGTTTTTATATTAAGAATATGAATAGTTTATGTTAAAAATGTTCCAATTATGAAACTAAGGAGAAAGTGTGTAACCTTATAAGTGATTAAATAAACTCCAAAATCACTAACTACAGTAAAAAGGTTAAGAAAACAATAAAGAGGAAAAATAATTATCATCCTTCCAAGTAAAGAGGTTATGAGATTTACAGTTACCTACCGCCCAGGTCCTTTTCTCACCCCATGGTCTGCAAAGAAAGCCAGGAGGGGGCAGCAAGGAGCTATTTATGAAAAAACAAAACAAAACAAAACAAAACAAAACAAACCCACTCCAAAGGACTTTAGGTGGAAAGCAAGAGTCTGTGGAGGTAGAAAACAGCCAGAGAACACAGGAAGCAGGCAGAGCCAAACAAGCATGGCAGCGCAAGCCAAAACTGAGTGTTGTGGCAGGTTCAGATGCAAAGAGAGAACCAAGCAGCTGAACAGCAAGAAATA
Organism: Octodon degus; assembly: GCF_000260255.1. Lineage (NCBI taxonomy): Eukaryota > Metazoa > Chordata > Mammalia > Rodentia > Octodontidae > Octodon > Octodon degus. The sequence continues at coordinate 5,796,846 of NW_004524658.1, forward strand.
AACAACTCACAAAATTGCATCATGGACAACTACAATGAGGAACCAACTATCTCTGTTGGTTCAAATGTCAGGAGCTCCTGGGACTCATCCTAAATGCAATAGACTACAGAGTCAGATGCAAAATTCTTGTTCTTCCTCTTCCTCTTCTTCCGTGTGAGCAGAGACCCATGTGGTCCTCAGTGCAAGGGCTGAGTATGTACTGTACATGTACACAGTGGGCAGAGGCCTAATCCAGAGACAGCAACCACCTGATTTTACCCAGGCCCATTCAGAAATAATATCCTTCCAATTATCAGCCGTAGACCAGATTTTGACCTGCTTTAACTCTACCCCTATCTCCAGCACCTAAAATTCTGTGGACTAATAATGAAATGTGCTTGCTTTGGATTGGTAGAATATTCATACTGCATTGCCTGTTTGTATATAGAATTTTGTCCCCTATCTCTTCCTTTTGCTATCTAGATTGGGACCATAACAGTAGGACTTCAATCAAAGTATGCCCCTTTGCAAAGCCTAACCATTCTGTCACATAACTTCCCTGAATCTGTTATTTTACCTTTAAAAATAACCCAAGGACAGTAGAAGTGGCTCAGAGGTAGAGCACTTGTCCAACATGCTTGAGCCACTAGGTTAAACTGCTAGCACTGCAAAGAATAATAATAATAATAATAATAATAATAATAATAAACAGTTATCATCATCATCACCCCTATATCAATGAGTTGAGAAGAGACTTGTACAATTAACTTATACAAGTTCTTATAAATGCCCAGAATATTAAAAGCACTCCACAAATGCTGGCTATGTTTTTTATCCTTTGTTATACTCCTAACAAACCTAACAAAAACAGTCATTAGGTGTATCTTATTAATACAGTGGCTGTGGCATGCCCTCCTTACTCCTGCATCCTTCTAATGACACATTTTAAGTATTTATAATTGCTACTCAGATTGGTGACAATTTTCATTTCACAAATTGACTTTTCTTACAACTATTCCTAAACTCCTTTCTAAATGGTTCTTAAATATATTAACTGTGCAAAATTTCTCATCTGACATAGGAAAGGATGCAGCAAACAACTGCAGAGTAAATGGAATGACAATTATTAAATACTTCTCCCAAGCAGTCATAACTATGTATTTATTTAAACCTGGGTCATGAGACCACCTTGAGAATGCGGGCCCCCAAATGCCTCTGAAGCAGATAAATAGGGGTTTCTGAAAGCTGAAAACTGATCCATGGGGAGCCTGGAACTGAGAACTTTTGGACATTCTAAAATTATGGGTTGTTTTGTTTTGCTTTAAAAACAAAAAACATCCTTGAGGTTCTCTGGTTATGAATTATAATGGTGTTAACAAGAATGTCAAGCCAATCTGTATGAACACTACGAGTCTAGAACAATAGTTATATAGTACCTTGGAAATGAAAGGTGTTAACTCTTTCCAGTGTCTTGCTCAAACAGGAATAAAATGCAGCTTTTGAAACTGCAAATAAAAAGAACCCTGAGGCAGTGGAGGAGCCTTTGGTTCAATTTAATATTACCGACACAACTACAACCGCAGTATGGATGCTTGAAGGAACATTTTGAGTTTACTCAAATTTGCGTCTTTAAAAGGCAATAAATAAGTTTATCATTTTGACAGGCAGACCGCCTGAGGTGCTCTGAACAGAAGTAAGATAGCTTCTGAGTGAATGCTTTCATCTGAAGCTCCTCTTCTTATATTCACAGCATTACTTTGAATTCAAATGGCATTTGTTATATAAAAGAGCTTCCCATTTTCTTGTCTTTGTTTGCATTGGTGTGCAAAATGTTTTTCTTACGTGAAACAGCAGGATCAAAAGCCTGAATAATTTATCAGAACTATTTAATAGACAAAGGAGGGAAAGATACCCCAAGCTCTAGACAAAGTTCCAACAAGATAAGCAAATAGAAACAAATTTTCTCCTCATTCCGCCTCTTCCTTCAGGTGCACTAAATTCGGCCCACAAGGCACTGAGCCATAGACCCTGGAAGGACCCTGGGGATAACGTCATGAGTGAAAAACAGAACCACTTGTTTTATGGGCCATTATATGTATTTTTAAAAGTGTTGCTATATATTTTATCATATATTATATCTTTTGTAATCATAGAACCAGAAGTGTAGTGAAAACAAATGCCTACTACTCCATTATGTATCGTGTTTATTCCTGAAAATTCAGGAGGAGAAACATCTAGCCAATGGCCACACACACGCAAACATCACACACAGGTTGGAAATAAGAAATTATGGTAATAAATGAAATTGTATAATGTTCAGTGTCTTCATCTCTAAAGAGTTTCAGCTGAACATTTATTGTTTAAAGCAAGCGCCAATGATGGAATGGCATTTAATTATACAATAAGTTTGTGAAGCTTTGATTTTAAGTATATTTCTGGATTTTCTATACTAAGAAACACACCTCTTCTGTCCTATATATTCTTCCTTTAATAAAGTGGGATGTTTGATGACTGTAATTGATGGTATAGAAAGTAAAATACAGAAATTATATGGTACTTGAAAAAATATTTATGTCATATTCTCCTTACCAGAAATAAATCATTACTTTTTATGCAGAAAACAGGTGGCACAAACAAGCTAGTGAGATGAATTCCAGGGGAACTCTAGGCACCTAAAAACTTGAGAACATTATCTGCCAGTGGCCATGATTGTGCCAAAATTAATATTTTAAGTATTTACTTCCCTTGGATATGCCACATGTCTAACACTATTAATGTGTGTGTCATATTAGTTATTACCGTCATCTCAAAAGAAGTATTATGCCAAAGACTGAGAAGAGGCTTTGTGAAGCTTAAAATCAACCAGTGTGTACAATTTACTACAGAGACAATGTGCTTATGAGCAGACTACGGCAAAAGACCCACTGGTCGCTGCCTCAGCCAGTGCTCACCAGAGAAACAAAGGTACTATTATATATTTATAAGGTAGGCTTACAATGGCTGCCTGGAGAGTCAGGTGTGGAAGACTGTAAAAGGGCCTTCTGCATGCCCTAGAACCAAAGGATCTCACCAGAATTAGAAAGTCTGGAGCTCACTACAGAGTCCTGTGTGAGTACATATTAGGCCAAAGACCCCATGCTTCAAGGACAAGGAATTTGGACTGGAAATCTGGGGCTGGATGTCCAAAGGCAATGGTGGACACTAGAACTCCTTCAAAGAAGCAGACTTTCCTCTTTTCTCCCTTTTCATTCCATCCAAGATGTAAGCCCATTGGTTGGAGCCACCCACGGCCAGGGCAGATCTTCCCTCCTCAGTAACTCCACCATCTGAGCACACCCAGAATTATGTTAAATCAACCCATAGATGTATCCTATTTAAGGCAACACCATAGTTTACTATTACAGTCATCATCAGTCTATTTAAATAAAACAACTATCAAATTAGGGTTCCAACACCTCATCAAAAAACTAAAATTTCACCCAGCATTTATGTACAAAAAGCAATACTGAGTTCCTTTAAAATAGTCTTTCAAAATGCCCATGAACAATGTTATTTGCATACAGCAGCTAGCTCCTTTCTATCAAATATACAGATGATTATATTTAGTTCAGTACAGTCATGGAGATGCAAAGATGCGACTTGGTATCTTCTGTCATGAATGAATGATAGGGCCAAAACACTAAGGGGATGAACCTGTTTTAGAATTCCAGGGTGTCACATTTGTTTTGATGCAGAATGGACAGATATGCAGAAATGAGATTGAATGAAAAGACTATATAATCTGATGATAATAAAGTAGGAGAAATGTATCTGCGTAGCACTCCTTCCTGCTAGGCATGGTATTAGAAGCCTTCTAGAGGAAGGGTCTGGTACCCTAATTTCAAGGGAAGTCAGACAGGGTTTTCTTTTTAGGTTTTACCACTTTCTTTGAAGTAGAATTCTAGATTCTGTGGCCTAATTTGTGGGAAAAATGAGAAAAGAAGAAAAGACTGGAGAAAGTCAGAGAGAACTTCTTGTGCTGGGCCCCTTTCAGTTTACTCTGATTCAAAGAACACAGCATGCCAAAGCACCATGCTTTGGGGTATCATGTTCTGAGCTACAGCCATGTTCCTGGAGTAGTACCCTCAGGATAAACACCTGTGGAAGAGTTAAGAAAGGAGACTCAGAACAGAATAGGATGTGCCTGCACAATGCCAAAGCCTCAGCTGACCCCCAAAGGAGCTCAAGCTGGAGTAGACCGTGAGTCCTTTCATGCTTTGGGGTACAAGAGGTAGGCTTTAAATTACCCTTCCTCACTCAGGGGTAAGTCATCATATGACAGGTTTTCAACCTTAGTTAATTTTGGAGGCTAAGAAACCTTATCATAGATTGAGTAGCTTAAAGAACTATTATTTCTCACAATTCCACATACTGGAAGTTTGAGAATAGAATTTCAGCATGGGCACGATCTGAAGGCCCCCTTTGGGTTTCAGGCTATGATTTTTTTTGTATATTAACTACATACATCTTGGGGGTTTTGTCCATGTTCACTATACAATATTAAAGATGTTTACTCTCCACCCCTTCTCCTTTCCCCAGATTCCTTTCCCTCCCCATCCAGTCTACCATCTCTCTTTTATTTTTCTCTTTAAATTACTTATAATTTGAATTTATCACATAAGAGAAATCACACAATATTTATCCCTCTGTGTCTGATTTATTTCACTTAGAACTGTTGTTCCAAGATGGGTCCATTTTTCCTACAAATGACAACTCTACCCTTCTTTGTGGCTTAATAGTGCTCCAGTGTATTATATACTGCATTGTATATATAATACATGATGTAATATATTGTAAATATTGCTGCTATTAGCATGAGCATGCATGTCTTGTTGCAATGTGATGACTTTCATTCTTTCGGAAATTTTACTTTTAGGGTTTTTGCTAGGAACTTGTATATTGCTGTCCAAAGAGGTTACGCTACATTACATTCTCACCAGCAATGTAGAAAAGTTCCTTATTCCCCAAGACCTTGCCAGCTATTGTTGCTTGCTGAGTCCTTGATAGCCATCTTTGCTAGGGTGAAATGGAATCTCAGTGTTGTTTTGATTTGCATTTTTCTCATAGCCAGAGAAGCAACATTTTTTCATATGCCTGGTGCCCAATTGTTTTTCTTCTTTTAAGAAGCATCTGTTCCTTAGATTGTCTATGTTTTTGACTGAGTATTTTAGTGAGGTGAGGTCCAATTTTTTGGTTCATTATATGTCTTCTAGATATTGGTCCTCTGTGCAAGGAGCTGTATCTTCACGTGGCATAAATGATGCCAGCGTTCGAGAGATAGAGGGTAATACAAAGCTGTGCTTCTTAATTCAAAGCATACACTTGAAGACATATTTTTGTTGGACATGTTTTCTGGAGAAAAAAGAACTCAGAAAAGGAGGGCTTGCTTCCATTGTAAATTATCTTTTACTGTAAGATTTTAGCAGCTTTCCTGGTCATTTGGTTAATGGCATACACCCTATCTTCCGCTAAATGGGCAATGACAATTCTAGCTAATTTTTCTTTAACTGACTATGTGTAAATAGAAGAAGAGACAGACAGATCTAATTATACATGGCTAAAGGCATTACTAAGTACTTAGCTTTTCCAAGAAAAATATGGAGTTGAGAGTTCTCAAGTGGGACCCATGAAATTAGGGTTTTGTTCTGGCTCAGCCTCTAACTTACTATAATACATGGGCTTCTATTCCTACCCTCTGAATCTCAGTTTCTTCATCTATAAAAGCAGGGTACTTGGCTAAATCTCTCTGGACTCAACAGAAGCTGCGTTCATTGCTGGGAAACTAACCTGGGCCCAAATGCAAATGCAGCCCTCTCTGCCATGTGACGTTAAGTATGTGGTGACCCGTTTCTTCCTAACTTCTTCACTGTAAACAGTTATACTAATAGTACCTACTTTATTGACATGTAGCAGCATATTAATTATAACAGCACATATTTTATATTGTGTATTTTTCATTATTTTTATAATTCTATATTTTATTTAGTTGTAAGCTATAAGGAACATTACAATATCTTATATTTGTTTCTACTATTGGCCACATCAGATTGTATCTTTTTTTATTTTTTACTGATGCAAAAAGTAACATATTTTATCCTTATTTTTCTGTGAACTAAGATTGTGAAAGAGAATTCATTGTATGTGAATTTTTTTGCAATAAGTTCTCTGAAAAGTCTGCTTACCGTCTCCAAGAGTGTACTAATCTGTGGATTTTACAGTCTTATCTTGTGCTACATTCTAGTCCCTCCTTTTAGGCAAATAACTAATTAAATGTCTTTTCTCAATTTGCCTTTTCTAAGAAAGTGTCCATTTCTGCTTGAACAATTCTAAATCTGTCAATTGTTGTAGGCTACTTGGTTACTTGTAAAATATTGATATGTATGTTTTAAAGTAGATAATAGAGAAAATTACTAGAAGCTGTTTAATGTTCCTGGATTAAGGCCATTAGTTGTAACAGATTCAGCATATATAGAAATCATATTACTGGAAGAGTTACACAATCTCCAGTAGTCAATTGCTAGCACGGCTGCCAGAAGGCAGTGTGGTGCATTCTAAAATTACATGATTATTGTTCATGTTGTTTTATTTGTTCAAAAGGTCAAGATTTTGCTCCTTCTAAAATGTTGTGTGTCATTCTTTGAAAATCATATTTGAAAAATGCTGAATTTAGGGTATTGTTTCCATGTAACTCACCAGTAGAAAAATGCAAGGCAGTCATTTTTACATTCTATTCTTTTAGTAAAAGGGGCTCAAGTAGAAACAATATCATCTACTTTTCTGAAGCAAGGGAGTTATATCCAACTTGGGATGTAACTGAGGCTCTTATATTTGAGAATAAGCCAAACATTCAACTTTGTTTCATAGACCCAAGAACCACTTGAAGTACAGTCTAAAAACAAAAAGGCAAAAGAAAGGAGTAAAAGAAAAATTGTGCAACTGACTTTAACCAAAGAAATAAAAATGCAAATGTTCTCAAACACTAGTCCTTTGAGAGTTATTTCTAACCTACCCAAATAACAAATGTTGTTCAGGTGACATGTAAGAACCTGTTGAATTCCAAACTTATCCAAACAGCCCTCTAGGCTGAAACAAACAAGTAAACTCGTCTCAACTCGTCCTGCTTGTGCACATTTCTGAAAAACACACCTCCAGAAATAACGACATATTTTAGCAAGTACCATCCTTCCCTTTTCTGAAGCTATTAAGTTATTATAAGCTAAGTACTTATTCTGTGAATTAATAATATGCTATTTTCAAAGTCAACAGCCTTGTTAATTTGCTTGAGTTTCTGTTTTCCTTTGGAATAAACATAACCTGGATATTTCCCAGCCTCCCTGCAAACATGTCTCCTAATTACCTTTACTATAGAACTGGAGCATGGCAGACTCCATGCAAAGAAAAGCAAGCTGCTATGGCTCCAGCAGTGGAATGCTAGAGAGCTACTGGAGCTCGCCTTAAGATGCTGCTGCTTACATGAATGCTAATTTTCAGCTCGGACACAGCTCATTGATTTTCCCTCCCACTAGAAAATTTGGAATGGCAACATTTCATGTCAAGATTAAATAAGCCACATCATTATAATATAGAGACTTAGAATATTAATGCTTCAAAAAGCCTCTGATACTCTAGTCCATATGTTTAATTATACAGATATGAAAAAGGATTTATAAATAGACTAATTTTGTCCTTTAATAAAAAATAGAAATTTCTTAATTTCTTTCCTGTAGTCCTTTGTACAGTGTCATCTTGCCACTCCTATCTATAAATGTGTTATATAGTTTAATTGTGATCAAAATCACATTTCTTCCTCTTATTCAGATAAAATGAACTATCTGTGTATAATTAATACAGTCGCTGCTGGGCTTCTCTTTCTATAACAAGAGAAGAATACCAAGGGTGTAGATGTATATTGTATTTCATTTCTCAATATTTCTCTAGCAGTCAGTATTATGACTTGGCAGTTGTAAATGTCAGTAGGAAATTTGCATAATTTTGGACAACTTTTAGCTTCAGGATTTGGTCATGTTTAAATGACACAGGAACCCTTTTTGGCAAATGAATGGCATAAAGCAGAGTCTCCAGTAGCCATTGATTTGTTCAAAATGGAGTTGCCACGTAGATCATAAAACAGAGGTCCAGATGTAGATCAGAAACAGGAAACAGGCACCAGAAGAATAAGGCATACAGAATGAAAGTGATGTTTATTTTCCCTTTAGTTCTTCCTTGTGAGCAAGATTCTGGTCATTCCACAGATGTCTGTGTCAGTCTCTGCATTTTGTCAAAATTTCATGACAGCTATTTTCAACAAACATCATCAGGCCTTCTGCAAGCACCATCCCTCACTCCCAAATCCAGAAAGGCTGCTGCAGAAAAGCACTGTCCAGCTTTTCACAGAGCAACTCCTATTCTGCGATGGAAGAAAGCACAGCTATGATATCTTAACAAAATAATCAGGTACAAAGTGGAAGCAACAGATTTTCGAAGAAAAAAGGAAGATGTCATACCTCTTCTGCAACCATCGCTGCCTGAAATATCTTGTTGCCATTTTATGCCGGATACTTTAGCACCTTGATAAGGGATACATTATTGCTTTGTTCTTAAGATATGCATCTGAGACCTGCTGTTCTGCATATCCTGTTCTCAATATCATACTAATGCTAATGCTTCTCATCCTTCTTGCTCCAAATTATACTACAAATTTTAATAGTTATTATGTACTTTGACAATATTCTTGCTGTCTAACTCCAATTTACTTTATCATGGAACCAGAATGACCATTAATTTCATTGGAATTGAGTTCTGATTGATGCACTCTGCCTTGAAAACCTGGTCTCATGTTGAAACTTTCACATCTCCATTCTCTTTCACACTGTGGTTATTGTGGAACCAAGGTGTTTGTGGTGGACCAACTAATGGTCAATTTATAACACCCAGCTGAACTGAATCAGTGTGGTGCTGGGTGTGGATAGCCCACCTGAGAATTGTTGCTAGCAGCAAATGAAAAAGAAGTGGAGAGGAAGAGAAGATGCTGTTGATTCTCTTAAGAAGCTTGTCATGCTGACTTCCCCGATATGAACTCAACTGTTCTCATTATCAGAGAAGATCAAATCCTCTGAAGATGTCAATGAAGATGAATACAGTTCTCTTTTGAGGGGCTCTGGTTTTTACCTTGAGTGCCTCTTTCTGGCTCCAGATTTCCTAGCAGAGATGCTTCCTCCTACTGGTACAAACTTTGTAGCTTCCACCACTGACCTGTGGGCCTTTCCAGTACTGATCCTTGACACAGATTTGCATAAAACATTATTATGATCTCTAGGCCTCCAGCTGGACTCATGGAGGACATTGCCAGAGGCTCTAGGCTTTCAGCTGGATCCACGCAGGACATGGCTATGGGATCCAGGTCCTCAAAAGGATTATTCAGAACTCTAATGTATAGACAGATCTCTCACATTTGACTCTTTGTGTGGATATTACTAAATAATCCTATAAGTTATGTGTCCTGTATTAAATATTTTCCCTTGTAAACTCTGACTGCGACAGTATTTCTATCTTAAGAGAGTCTGGAGATAGAAAATTGGTTTGCTTAAACTTTGCTGGCCAATTGTCCAAAGTTCTACCTTTAATTGGCAAATCAAGAGACATTCCATCCTGGACATCAGTAGTCCTAAAAATAATGTGTCAATATCACAGTATATTGCCATGCTGACCTACTAGATCAGATTTGGGGAAAAATGTAAAAACTTCCACTAATATCTATTTTTATATCTCAGATTTTATTATCTATCTTTGCAAACACTGAACAATGTTAACAGCATGTTACTATAGTTCGATCCATGAATAGCATAAATAAGTACATATATCAAGGATGAAGGCATAGTTGAGCACTTTGCCCACTGAATGTGACTCATTAGTTTCAGCCATGTCACTTTAGAACCCATGAGATATCAATCTGGCGACATACCTTGTCCTTCATGATAAAATTCCTTATTTCTAGATACTTGTCAAAATGGATTACAGGAAGATCAGAACTGGAGGCAAATGGAGTGGTAATGCAGAAAGACCAAATGTACACCATAGCACAGAACTGTTAGTTCATCTGCCGTCCTTACCCACCACTTAACAAATTACTAAAAATTACTCAATTAGTTACTTGTTTTAAGTCAGACAGTTCTGGTCCCAGTAACATAATGATCTATATAGGTTTTGGTCATACACTTCTAGCACTAAAAATACTTTGCCTTCAAAATATGTTTACTGTTATATAAGTACTGCACGCTAACTGATTGCACCACTGGAGCTTCTGGTGTTTTGTTTTTGGTTTTTTGGGTTTTTTTTTTTTTTTTGGTAGAACCAGGGACTGAACTCAGGCCCTTGCGATTGCCAGGGAAGCGCTTATTCTACTGAGCCATATTATCAGGCAATACTAACAATATTTGGTAATATCTATTGTTTACATTTTGTCTTATAAATAGCACATCCTGTGTACTGCTTGAATTACAATCCAATAAATCCAATAAAGATGTAGATATTGCAGATGGAAAAAAAATGTTTACTTTGACATCACATCCTTTCATGTTTTCCTCTCACAAGTATTGAGAACTCTGCTACTCCAGCACTCAAACTAGCTGTACCATTTGATAAAGAAGACATTTCATCAGAATCATTTACCTCTGTTCTGGCATCTAATGTACAACATGGTGACTGTACTTCATAAAACTATATTTTCTAACCAACTGGATTCTTGACACCTACCAAAAATAAAAATTTTGCTGAGTGTGGTGGTACACACTTATATTCCCAGAAGTACAGGGGAATAAGATAGGAGGACTGCAAATTTGAGGCCATCCTAAACAACCTAGTGAAATCCTACCTCAAAATACAAATTATTTTACATTACAGCTCAGAGTGTATAATATTCATGTAAATTTTAAAATATCTAAATGAAGTCAAGAATAACAATAAAATTCTGAGTCCTGAATTTAAATGAAATCTAAAATGAGATTGCTTGCAGAGTATAGCTGAAGACTGGAGTCTTTGAAGCTGTCTTATCCATGTCCTATACCCCATGCAAACTGTATTCATGGGTCTCACACACTTAAGTAAATGATTTTGACAATTTTTGCAAAGGCAATTAATGTAAAATAATTTGGAACTTGGCTGAAATTTATATTTGAATCACAAATCTGTAGGTCAACCTGAGCGAGCCTTACATAGCCAGACAAGTCTTTTTTAGTCAGTGTGACATCACTTCTTTCTTTTTACTATTTAATGAGTATAATTCTAATTTTAATTGTGAAATGCAATAAAACTTTAGTGATAAATGATACGGGAGAATCTTGAGAAACCCAGATGAGTAAGGAAATATTCTTGATAGGAAAATTTGAGAATTTTGTAGGTCTTTGGAAAATGTATCACTTTTAGAACTAAAGGTAATCATTTTGCTTATAGACTGCCTACTATGTGTTAGGCTAGTAAGTGCTTTCATTGATTTTTCTCACTAAGTACTACCAGTAATCCGATTTGATTGGAGACTCAAATTTTAGAGATACTTTCCTTATATCAAAAGCTTTGAAGTAGGTCTGGTGCTAAAAGCTGGTCTATAAATTCAAATTCTCTGCTCCTCTGCTCCTTCAAAATAAAACTTTTTTCTGGTAAGATTTTGTTTGTTCCTTTATTTTATGTATTTGTTTTTGAGGTAAGGTCTCACTCTATAGCCCTGGCTGGCCTTGAACTCTTGGCAATCTTTCTGCCTCAGCCTCCCAAGTTCTGGGAGTACAGCTATGTGCTACAATGCCCAGTTTCTGGTAATTTTTAATCACTCAAATTCCACAGATTACTGCAATAATAAATGCATTTTGTCCTATATATCTGTCAAAAACTGAGGCTTTTTTTGTGGAACCAGGGATTAAACCAATGCCTGAACTAGGCAAGTACTTATTCTACTGAGCCATCTCTCCTGCCCAGCCTTTTCAGAAATTAAATGGAGAGATGGGTATATGCACACAAAGCTATACCATGTTGTGATGTCTTTCACTTTCCATATGTAGCATGATATAGCTTATCCTCCACATAAGAAAACATGCAACATGAAGCTTTTCTCAAGTTGTTTGTTGGTAATGTTGCAGAGACAATGGTAAGAATTGGATAGACACAAAACATCTACAAGAAAGAAAACATGCCTCTCTTATGGAGGGTAATCTTTGTAGAATAGAGGAAGTATGTGAATCTTTGCCTTCCCTACAGTAAGTAAAGAAGCCTCAGGTTTAGTGCATGAGAAAGGAGAGAATACCAATAATCATGACTGTAGGAGAGATACTTAGTCTCAGATTCTGGTAAAGGGATGCAGATCTTGGAGAAAAGTAAAGGGTTCAGGGAACCAATGCTAAAAAGGTTGGTGGGGTTTGAAGAGAAGAAAAAACTCCAAAAAGCAGAGAGAAAAGACTATAAACAGCTGATCCTTTAAAGAAAAAACCACTCCTAAATATTGATTCTGTTAAATGAATATCCAAATATTCTTACTTGAGGATAATCTCATGATAGGTGAGGGCTAAGGTGATAGCTCCACCTTTGCCTGCTAGAACATGGCACATGGCCTCCACCCATCTGGTTAGACAACCTTCCAGATTTTAGAGAGTGACAAAAATGGTTGCAATCTTTTAGAGATTACTCACTGTAGTTGCAAGGCAATTAATTTTCCAGGAACAACAGATCTGTGGTCTCCTTACATAAACCAGCACTATGGCAAGGGTGGACTTGCATCGACCTCATCTGGGTCCTGCCAATCTTGGCCATATAGTATTCCCACTGATATTCTTCCAACAAATCCCAAGCCAGAATTGATGTCTGCTTCTTGCAACACAAATGATGATTACTGCACACTGGAATGGATGGTCGTAACAAACATGATGTCCACAAGATGTGAAATTAAAGTTTCCATTGAGAAATATGTGCAATAACTTGATAAAAAATGAGTCACGTCCTTTAAAGCATTGTTTAAACAAAAATCATCCAGGGTCAATACAAGGAAAGAAAGGGAGCAGATCCAAGCCCTGACAATAACGAAATAATCCTTGGTAGATGAGACTAATGAGCCTCTACCAGTGACATTGCCACAGAAAGCAAGAAAACAAAGGAACTGTTTTTGTTCTCTGTGCCTCACACTGACCCACTTTGATTCATCACCAGTGGCTCAGTCAACTCTTCCTTTTCTTCCCTGTATGTATGTATGTATAGTATCAAGATTTTCTGTGTGATTAAAATCTATGAAGATATAGAAAGAGATGGGGACTGAAGCAGGCACAAAGAGGAAGCACCTGCAATGCTGCTTTCTAACTTCACTCATGACATGCTCCAGTGAAGACTGTCTTGGGAAATTGCCATAGTCACATTGACTCTATAGGAATCCCTAACCTATATCTCCCAAGTAAGAACACACAACTGAGTTCTATAATTAATCTACTTTATAGCAGTTTGTGAATTATAAATGATCAACTCTATTGATCATAGCTGTCCTGCTGTTCCCAGAATGTTAATTTTCATGGCTCAACCCTTACAGCAACCTTTTCATTTGCCGAATGCCTGTTTTCCTTATGTTGCTTTGCAGTGCAAAACTCTGTAAGCCAATATTTCATTTGACCCTCAGAACATCTCTGTGAGTTAAAATGATCCTACATGCACCTTTCCACATCACACCTAGGGAGTGGCAATTCCAGGGTACAAATTCACCATGTTTCTAAACAGAAGTGAGATATTGTTAGAGGATGCTTATTTTTTATGTAGATCTGTGTATTATGATTATTGTCTTTTCCTTTTTTATTATTATTGTCTTTTCAAAGCAAGTATAGAGTCATTGTGTTACACAAGGAGTTTCAATTCCTTCTGAAAGTATATAGGACTGAAAAGTCACTCCTAGGAATGACTTTGTGTTAAGCATCTTTTCTCCTCATGCTTTTGCTAATATCAGATTAGTCATCAATACCAGCAACAACAAAGCTGAGGGCTTCCTAGACCCCTGCACTTCCTCACCCCTGACTCCTGCCTATGTATTTGCTGAGCTCCGCCCACTGCCATGCCCAGAAGCAGCAGGGAGACACTGCCCAAGCAGGTTTCAGAATAGCCTGCACACATGCAAGATGGCCCCTCTTCTGAAGCAGATGAAAGCAGGACATGAGCAGCCCAACTTACTACTCTGCCTTCCTTATGTTGAGAGAATAAAGTTTTGTAGTGGTCCATGTCTCCTCAGAACCCTCCACAGGGTTTAAGATACTACAGATCAGTGACAACTGGCTCATACACATGAGATGCAGAAAATCCCACCTAAATAACTTATACAGACAATTCTGTGTTTTACCAGTCTGCATAGAGTTTCCACATGTCTTTACTCTGCAAAACTGAAATACAGAGAGAGGAATCTACTTTCCCTGAGCTCTGAAAGAGTTCAGCCTTAATTAGAAATCCCTTATACATCAGTGCATCTGGCTATTAGGTGATGTTCTTATCACCAGTGCATATTTTAAATATATAGGAACACCCTCTATGTAGGTAACTCTCTACAGACATCCACTGCAATGGTGAAAACTTCGTTCTACTAAGTTACCTTTTCCATAGGATGCACCTGTAGTCCCATCTTCTCAGGTGGCAGAAGTTGTACATGTCTGAGGCCAGCCAGGGCAACTTGGTCAGGCTCTACCATGAAACAAAACAAAAACGGATGAGGATGTAACTCAGTGGTACAGTACATTTCTAGCATGCACAAGGTCTTAGGTTCAATCACAAGCACTTAAATTTCTTTTTATCTTTTTGTAAGAGTTTTCCACTATTATTTTATTAAAATATTAGCTTTTAGGCTAAATTGTGAATCTTGAACATTCCTTTATCTTTGTTCTTTTTTCCCGTGAAATTAGGAACTATGAAGGTCTTCTTGTTTTGTATTATTTTGTTCATCTCTGAAAATAGAAATCATGATTTAGCTAAAGAAATAATCTGGAGCTTAATTAAAATTATTAGAAAAGAAGAATTGTATTTCGTTTTTAATTTTTTAAAATTAGTTTTGACTAAAAACTATGAGAAAGGTGCATTTCAAAAATATGAATGACCTGGGCTGGTGAGATAGCTCAGCAGTCTAAAGGGCCTGCTTAGGCAAACTTAGTTAAGCATGCAGGGACTGAGATGGGCTAAGGTAGCTAAATAATATATATATATATATATATATATATATATATATATATATATATATATAGCCAGCCAGATAGCTCAATGGATTAAAGAGCCTGCTTAGGCAGATGCAGGGGCCGGGGTTTGATTCACAGCATGCTGTGCCATCCCATACCCAAGGCACACTGAGATGGCCATTGAGACTGGGAGTGCTGGTACATGCCTATAATCCCAGTGCTTGGGAGGCTGGAAATAGAAGGATCTCTATGAGTCTGATCTATGTAGTGAACCCCTTTGTCCTATATATATGACAAAGTTAAAAAGCAAAAGACATCAAAATTTTTAAATATAAATAAACAAATAACAATCACACATTTGGAAAATTTTGTAAGATTGTTTTAATCAATGGCTTTAAATTTCAGTACTGTTGGCCAGAGGAGTTAGGTTATTTCCTTCTAAAATGTCCATTTATATTGTAGTTTGAATCTTTATCTAATTCTGCTGAGTACTGATCTACAACCGTTGACTGATGCAAGAGGCTTGGGGTTGAAGCTTCACCAGCACTTTCTCTCAGTTGCCTTATGACAAAGTCTTCTACTCTGTCATGGAGGCGTCTTCTACAGGACAGCAGCTGGGTGGGAATCAGACTGCACAAAAGAAGCAATATGTCCCTGAGAAGGGACGCATCTTCTGGAAATAAGGGTCCATATATTAAAAACAGCCCCCTGTGATGAGAGAAGTAGAGGAATATAGATTTTTGGCCACTATAGGACTCAAGAATCCATTATGATTCTGTCACTCTAGAGTCTCAGTTGGACCTTTGACGAAAAGGTGTGTGTGTGTGTGTGTGTGTGTGTGTGTGTGTGTGTGTGTGTTTCTGTAGGGGTCAACACATTGTGTCAACTTGGCTGGATCATCCCAGCTGTTCCACTCCCTGGGCCATCAGGGCACTGCCTCATAGGGTGGGGAGGGCCCACCCCCCAACCCAGAGTGACTCAGCACAAAAATGGTTTGAAGAAGCATTTGGTGTTCCACGTCCTGGAAGGAACTTCAGTCTTCACAGTCAGTTTGGACTTCATCTCATAGCTTCCAGGGCAGACTCCGGCCTCTGGCTTGGATGCTTCAGCTTTGGGTTGCAGACTCATCAGCCTTCCATCTCTTTGGTCACAGACCCATCAGCCTACTCATACAGACTTGTAGGGAACACTGCAGTGAACTTCAGGCCTTGGGATTGAATTCTTCAGTCTCCAGTGTACAGAACCTTTCTGCACACTTCTTCATCCAACCCTGTCTATCACTGACTGTCCTAAGCCAATCTTGTAATTTCTTGTACATTTGTACATCTTGTATCATATCTGTTCCCTGTATTATATTTGTTCCTCCAGTAACACCCTGACTAATACAGTTTCCTTGATAGCAAACACCAAAAAGCAGAGTCAGGAGTAGTGGTGCATACCTGTAATCCCAACATTCAGGTGGAGGATCAGTGTGAGGTTGAGTCCAGCCTGTGCTACATAATGTAGTTCATGGCCAGCTTGAGCTATGAGACCCTGTCTCAAAAATAAATAAATTTATTTTTCATTCTCTTTGAGTTAAAAAAAGATACACTTGAATATTAGTTAGGTAAAACATAAAGAAATATGCATATCACAAATAAATATTTTATGATTAAATAATTAAAAATAAATTAATGAATTAAATAAAAAAACTATAGCACATTGCACTCTAGGCAATTTTACAGTGGGCTGCTTCTTAATAAAAAGGCCAAAGTAACTAATAACCCCCTACTTTATAAAACTATTGCTGAATGAGCAATCCACTGGACTATCCACTGTAGAATTTATATCATAACTGTACTGAATTTTGCATATTGACTTAGTATACTGGAATGTTACTGAGTTCATCTACCAATTGTAATACATTTTTTGGTGGGGTCTTTGGGATTTTCTGTATATAATATTAACTGCAAATACTGACAATTTGCCTTTGGCTATCTGATTCAGATGCCCTTTTTCTCTTGTCTCACTGCTCTGACCAAAAACTTTAGCACTATATTGAGTAAACAGAGAAAATAGTATATGTCTGTTGTTCCAAGTCTTGAAGAGAAGACTTCCAGCTTTTCCCTCACTCAATGTAAAATTAGCTGTTAGCTTATCATATATGGCCCTTGTTGTGTGAAAGTTTTATTCCCTTCAATTCTTAATTCATCTGGAGTCTTGATCAGGAAGCAATGTTGAATTCATCAAATATCTTTACTGCACCTGTTGAGATGACCATTGATTTTTGTTCTACATTTGATGTGTGATTTCACATCTATTGATTTGAGGGTTGTGTTAGTTTTCCACTGCTGTGAAAAATAGAAGAAAAAAATAACTTCAAGGAGGAATAATTGGAAGATTTCTTTTGGCTCATTGCTTTAGAGCTTTCAGGCTATGGTCACTTGTCTCCATTCCTAGCAGGCTAGTGATGGAGCAAGTTGTCATGATGAGGGGTGCACAGGGAACCAAAGCTGCCCAACATGGCATCCAGGAAGGGTAGGTGGGAGAAAATGAGAGACAGCAGAGAGGAAGACTGAGGACACAGTACCAAGGTCATCTCCTATGATTCACTTCCATTAACTAGATCCCACCTCCTGTATTTCTATCATCTCCCAATTATGTCATCAAATGGATTAACAATGGGTTAATCATCTACACATTTCATGATGTGTGGATGTGAAATCACACATCAAATGAAGAACAAAACTCAGTGGCCACCTCAGTAGATGCAGTAAAGACATTTGATGAATTCAGCATCGCTTGTTGATCAAGACTCCAAATGAGAAGAAGGGAAAGAAGCTTTCGTGTAGCGAAGACCATATAGTCCACATGATCCAGTCGCTTTGCAAAATCTCATTGCCTATGAATGAAGCCCCCAGAACAAGGCCTCTGGGGGACCTTTTAAATCTAAATAATAGCTCAGCTGATTAAAGCACCTACAAGTGGGTACAGACTGGGGTCTCAATCCCTGGGCCTGCTGTGCCAGCCCTGCCTCTGGGGCATGCTGAGATGGCAATTGAGACTGGGCGTAGTGGTGCACGCCTGTAATCCCAGCTCTTGGGAGGCTGTAAACAGGCAGATCACTACAAGTCCAATCTAGTAGTATGACCCTGAACACCCTGTAGACGCTTCTCTAAAATACATAACAATAACAATAACAATAACAATAATCTAAGTAATAAGATGTATATTGAGTCAATGGACCAAGATAAGCCAAAGTGCAAGAAACACTTCACAGAGCTCTCGGTGAGAGGCAACCTTGCCCCCTACCAGCAGCAGATTAGAGGACTTTGATAATGCAACAAGAGTTAGTCCATTTTGGCCACTCAAGACTATGACATCTCCACATAATTTTCAGAAATATCAGCAACAGCTCAGTATTTATGACAACAGAAGAGCTTCAACCTTCTTGTAGGGAAAACACAGTGAACCATTTTGTGGACAAGGGTCTCATGGCCCAGAACTCATCACAATCTGCAGGAGCTTACTTTTGTAATCCCAGGGGAAATTATTATAATTCTGGTAAATAAATTCCAATCTACCATTTCCAGTGCCACATGGGGTGGGAGTAAAGAGACACAAACATATCTGTAGTTGTAGGGAGCCAAGTGGGAGCAATGGCTAACTGAAACAAAGGCCATGACACAGGGTCAAACCTGATTTTTATTAATTTGTGAAGAGGGGAGTGGCTCAGGATTGAGCGCTGTGAGCTGGGCTAGGTAGGAGGCACAGTAGTACTTCTGCATTACACAGAGAACAGTATGTAGAAAGAGTACCATGTAGCCTCTAAATTTGGAGGAATTACATAACAGAGTGTGAGGAAGTAGCTTGGGTTATGGATAGCTGCTTCAGCTTTGCTGTCTCATCTTTCTGCCCTGGGACATTACTGAGGCTCAACCCAGCAGACAGGGAGGCATCTCTGGGCCTAGGGAGGCTTAGTACTAGGGAGCCATAAGCAGAGCGCCACTGACCTGTCACCTTTCTTCAACAGCTACACATCCACATCAGTGCCTCCGCTAGACCCATTTGCACTGCTTAAAGTCAAACTTGAAGGGTAGAATAATTTTCCTAGCCAGCTCCTTACCTAGCAGTACACTGAAGTAGGACAAAGGTGAGCCAGAAAAGAGGTGAATTTTCTTCTTTCAGAACTCAAGCACAGAACACTTTGTGTCCTACTAAAGAGCTAAAATGTTCTTCTCTTTATTTTCTTCTGTTTAATGGAAACAATTGGACTGAGTTAGACATTTAGGGACTATTTCCCCTTGGAGTTTAGATTGTTAACTATGCTACTTTAGGGATAAAGGATATGTCCATTCATTGTTTCTTTACGCTTTCATAACAAATATGTATTAACCATCTTTAAGTTTCATCTTAGCTCTTGAGACCATCAGGAAAAACATAATTTGGACATTTTACTCAAGTAGTATCATCATCGGAAAAAGAATTACAGATTGGCAAGAGGTCACTCTGTGACTTCCTAAAGAGCAGGGCTTCTAACCTACCTTGCAGCCTCAAGAAGAGCTTCTTACAGAAGCATATTTAAGATGAGAGCTATAGGACAACAGGCCCTAACTAGGGGAAGGTTAGGAGAGAGTGCCGGGCAGACAGGTCTGCTGGAAAGATGGCTTTGAAGTAGAGATTTGGTGGGAAAGTTTGATCTTAAATATAACCTGGGATGTAAGATGAACTACTTCTTTGTTGAACTAATATAAAAAGAAATTATTTTCTGGATACTTGATTTCTAAAATGTTTTATGTAGTGTGTTATGATGGGATAAGCCATCTTCTTTGTAGAGCTTTGTCTTTTTGTGTAAAGTGTTATCAATTCTATGATTGACATTATATGCATTCTTTCAACAATAACGCTAAGGATTTTATATCTAAGTTATCAGCAGCCTTGGACCAGCCATTTGGTTCCTACCCCATCAATGAATAGAATGAGAATATAACTAGTCCATCAATGAATAGAATGAGAATCTAAAATCTCTTAGAGAAATAACACCTTTCATCTTAAAACTATCTAAATACCTAACCCTTCATTCTTCCAAGATGACTATCAACAGACATGCATTGGCTCCTTGAGAATATAAATGCAATACTCAGAACTCAGAATTCAACAATTGGCTTACTGCTGAGCCTCAGAGAAATTGTATGTTTTCCTTACTCTTTTCATTAAGGAATTATTGCTTTAAAACAATTTTGTTTGGTATAGAGCCCTTTCAGAATGATGGTAAAGGTGAATGATTTTTTTGTACATTCTCTAAGGATTCTGAGTTATTTCACAGTGTGTAATTTGAAGTAGGTGCAGACAAAGTCCAAGTCTTGATTTCTTGTAATGTTTTCTCCCAATTTCCACATACTAAGAATAATTACAATAATAGGAAAGTATTTGCAGCCAATGGTTTACCTAAATCAGAGGATGCTGCTAACCTCTTACATGGAAGCCGAGACAAGTTCAATTTTTCTTTTTCTTTTTCTTTTCTTTCTTTCTTTTTTTTCTTTTTTTTTTTTTTTTTGCTAGGCAAGCACTTATTCTACTGAGCTATCTCCCTGGCCCCCATTTTTCTTAATTTGTGTCTTCAGCTAGAAAAAGTTAAATCACTTTGGATAAGAAAATTAAAATTTTAAAAGCTTAGTTTGAGTCTTTGTCCTGTTACTACCAATTGTGTACTCTTTCAAAAGCTATCATTTAACCTAAGACTTATTTCCTCAAAATTACTGAATAGGGAACTAAGCATTACACTACAAGATTGTTAGTTTTAATGGAAATAAAAGAAAGCAAAGTGTTTCACAAAGTAGTTTTCTATAGTCCTATCAGATAATTCCCCTTTCCAAAGCTGGAATATGTAAACAAAATTTCACATGAACAACAGGAGGCTTGAAATTATTAAATTAGTTCATGAGTTTCAACACATACACAGACACACACACACAGACACACACACACACACACGCTTTGTTTTTCTTCCATTCAATCAATACATACTAAATGTGCATTTCTTGTTTTCGATCACCAGGGTGAATTTCAGGTGGTATGAATAGTACGGCAGTCATCTCAAAGACCACATTATTAGTGATGATATACATATCTTTATACATCAAAGGTCAAATTATATGTAAAACTTAGATGAGTATAAGCCTTTCAAAATACACATTGAGCCCAAAATCTAAGTAAACTAAACTACTAGAAGTATATGCCATTCCAAGAATGCTTTGTGGAGTAGCACTGTTCTATAAAAATAACTTTGTCTTATATTTAAAAAAAAAAAACTCTGAAAGATCCTGGAATGCCATTTCTTTCCAAAAGAGTAGCCATATTTGAATTTCCTTAGCAGCTTGCTGAGAGAGTGCAAAGCTAACAAGAATCAAAACAGACTCTTTACATAGTTTGTTTGGGTCTAGAGGAAATCTGTCCATGAGCTTTTGTGAAGGGGCCAACGTGTCAGCATATGCCTGACTATAGTGGGTTTATCTTTCAATTGATTTAGTCCATTCTGGGGAATCAAGATGATGCAAGAATATGGCACATAACCAAGCTTTTCCTCTTTTCATTGACAGAACTGATCAAAATGTATTTATGTATTTATTCTTACAGTTCATCTAATCAGAAATCATACAGAAACTACATTTAAATTCATATTACAGTTATTTGATTCATACATGAAGATATTGCTAATATAATGCCTTAATATAATCACAATTAACTGCAAGGTTATCAGTAATAAAGAATGGATGGATCCACAATTCCCTTGTTTTAGGGTTTATACAATAATTCAAGAAATGTATGCTCAATTAATGGAAGCTCTCCCCTGCTGGAAATATTTGAAATTGAGCTGGAGAGGTTGTAGACATACTTTCTAAACTGTTTTCACAGAAAATTAGCAATCTCTGATGTCCTAAGAACATTCATTAATTTATTATTTTATTAATGCATATTTATAGTACTTGATGAATACATTCAGTGTGAGTAGCTGTACATGTACAACACACTCCTTAATCCTTTTTATGCAACCCTCCTCATGCCCCTCCATTCCCCTTTGAGTCGTCTTCACATTTATAAAAGATCTGTCTCTGTTTCCTATTATCTATCTTTTAATTTACTCTATTTATTTTATACTTTGAGTTTCTCATATAAGCAAAACCATACAATGTTTAACTTTTTCGATCTGATTTGTTTTATGCTTTATTCAACTTTTCTGTTTCTTTTGCATACATGTAAGCAGGAATATGAATTGAGGAAAATGAGATTAGGCAGCTGCATTTAGTCTTCTGTTTCTCTGTGTTATTTGTGCAACCTTTCTCTCTTCATCTAGATATACAAATATAGAAAAATGTACATATCTAGATAGATAGGTAGATACATAGATGTGTATAGACATGTGCATCTTGATAGTTCTATGTGTTTATATAGATACTATATATATATATATATATATATATAGAAATAGATAGATGTATATTTACACATAAGACACACAGAGAACTCTAAAAAACATGACAGCACATGCTAGAAAGGTAGAGCTCGAACATGACTAGAGACAGTGCTGGACAGGCTGGGCTTTATAGGAAGCATGAGCGATGTACATGAGTGACCACAGAAACAGGTGGACTTGGAGACATGTGCAGGGGAGCTGAAATCTACCAGAAACAACATAGGCACAGTTGCATTACCAATTCAAGGTAGTATAAATGTAAGTGAAGTCTTACTCCTAGCCCTAGGCTGCTGACACCTGCTGGCATAAGTCTGAGCATAGAATATACAAGTATTACTTGAAATTTTAATAATGTCTGAGGTACATGTGTATGCAAGTGTCTGTATAAGCTCTTATAAAAGTACTCACTTTAAAAAGGAAAAATGAAAGTCCATCAATTTGGCTCATGCCATTATTCTTGTTTCCAGTTGAGCATCTACTGACTGATGTTAGATTCTGAATAAACCACTAAATGGTTCGGGTTTTAGGTTTGGCTTTTCTTAATCTGTTTTGGGATCTGACTGTGTTTCCCTATTTACACTTGCTTTGTTCCTCAGCTACAGAGCAAAGTTAGAAAACAGAGGCTAAGAAAACCTAAGCATCTTCACCCTGAATATTGGAGGGAAGAACATTTCCATCACAGTCCTCTGTCCTTTGTTACCCCAGCTCTGTCTCCAAACATATACTACAGCTGGTCATCAAGGAAGCTGAGCACCAACTGGCAAAAACCTACACTATTTTCCCCCAGCACCTCATATCCCTTGGTTCTTCACCTTCTCCTCTGCTTTCCTGCAAAAAAAAAAAAAAAAAAAAAAAAAAAAAAAAAAAAAAAAAAAAAAAAAAAAACCTGTCCTTCCACAGGCCTTTTTATTTTTCCATTTTGGAGATTGAAGCCAGGACATTCACACTGAACTACATCCTCAGTTTTTTACTTTGAGACAAGATTTTCCTAAATTGTTAAGTTATCCTGGCTGGGTTGGAACTCGACATCCTCCTGCATCATCCTCCTAGAATGCTGGGGTTAGAGGTGTGCACTACCATGTCCACCCCGCATTATTTCATCACTAAGTCACCTTTGCTTTAAACTTGGCTTAAGATGAAGCTACCTCCAATCTCTTCATAGGTTCTTCATCCCATTATCTCACTGTTCTTTTCCCTCTCTGATACTCAGGAAGTGGAGTCCTGCATATGTGGAAAGCAATGGAACATGTTCAAGACTGCTAGAAACTGAATAGAACTGCAGAGTGGCCATGCAGAGATTGACACAGATGAACTGAAGATACAGTCTTTGATTAGATAACATATTAGTCTCAAAGGTAAAATACTTGAACCTTTATATTCCAGGAACAATTCAATGTTATTGTCAAACAAAAGATATAAACAACACATGGAAAACATTCGTCGCAGAGAGAGTTCAAGTGAGTTGCATTAGGGTAGCTTTCCCATAGAAAAGAACCCTGAAGATGGGTAAAATATACATTTCCAAAAGGTTCAGTGATGTCTAGAAAATAAAAAGTCAGGTTTAAATGATGCTTACTCAACAGCTGAAGCTAGAAAGATGTGTTTTGGAAAAAACCATGATGGACAGGAGTGGAAATCAGACAGAATGCACACAATGAAAGGCTTCAAAGTTTGGATTAACACATTTTCACTTACTTTTGTCCCTTGCTTTTTACCTTCCAGAATCATCCTGGGTCCTGTTTAGCCTCCTTATCCATCTGGCTGATGGTGAAGAGGTGCATGCATCTGTTCTGAGTCTCCTGTCAATTTCTCCATGAGGCAGATGGCCTATCTTTGTTTCCAGACTTTGCCAGACCCCCCTGAGATTTTCATCCTCTGTCCCTAGGGATTTATTGCCTGTGCAACAATAGTTACCATGTGGCAGATGAATCTAGAGAACAAGTTGCAGCTGATAAATTCACCGGGGAACCACTTTAGCACATTAGCTTGTGTCCTTTTCAATAAGTAGCATCTTCTTATTATAAGATTGAAACAGCTAGAGAAAGACAATATGATTTGGATTAAGCTAAAATATTTATTGGGTCTCCTTGGACCTTTGACCATTTTTTCTCCCCTGCAAAAATTTCTTTTTAAGATTCACTACTTTGGATGAACCAAGAGACTAAAAAGTTAAGACATTAGATGTGTCTACCTTTGAAATTGGGACTTTCTTACACTTTCCCATACCCCTGATACATTTGAATGAAATTGGTAACATCACCTCACAAAGTGGTTTAGTATGTCTCTCCTACAATGGCCAAAGCAGTGTAACAGTACTTCTTTCCTATTGGACAGCTAGAACCAGAGTCTTCTTGTGACTTTTTGCATCATAAACTTTAACCAAGTCTCTTTTATGCCTTACATTTGTCATATAGACCAACTTGCTACTTCCTTGAGTTAGAAAGCAAGAAACTATATCTGTGTCTTTAACTATCATGAACTAAATGCCAATCATTAGCCAATAAGGACCAGCTCAAACAGGGCTGAATTGGTATATGTTTATTGTCCTAAAAATCACTAAAACCTATGGTTTCTTTTCCAAGATATGGTAAACCTTTGACAATTCTGTGCACAAGAGTTGTAAATAAACTTATTGCCGAGAATCAGATTTTCTGCAGCTATAGACAGCTACATGATTTGACCATGATGAACAATGTCAACTTTCACTTTGTCCTTCCAAGTCTACAATTTCTACAAATCACTTAATTGGGAATGCATTCAAACCCAGTCTAAAAGACACTGAGCTCTCTGATGTGACAGGACAGATTTTTCTCCAGCTGGGATGGAATTTTTGCTCGTAACCAGGCACAGGAGTTTCAAAGCTTGTAGCTGAATATTGAGAAGGAAACATTCTCTGCTAATTTTTTTTTTCAGACTACTCCAGCCTCAGCTTTTCATTCATTAAGACATTCAGTTGGAAAGTGGACCTAGGAAAGACAACAGGAGAAAAAGACAAGAGGAGTTTACACTTTAAAATAAAATTGGTGCTAATTTACAATTAAGAATACCATCTCTGGAAAAGGATAGGAAAAAATCTTGTTTTCTTTTCAAAAGCTTAGCAACTCTCATTCCAGAGTTCAACAAAATATCCTTCTGAGGGGCCTGCCTCTTAGCTCAGTTCTTTAAGTGGCTGTTTCAACAAAGCAGTCAGGCTCAGGTTGCTGTGGTTCGAGCCCCACAACTCAAGCCAGCCAAACCTGCCCTGAAGGCATTCGGAGAAAAAAAAATCCTTCTGTTTCTTTGAAAGATTTTGAGATCTTTGCTTCAAACATATCTCTAAAGAACTGAGTATTCTTTTGCTTACATATTATAACATTATTTTTTATTTTAAAGAAAACATAAAAATAATAGGTAAGACATTAAAAATGACACATAATTTCAAAAAAAATAACAAGATGATAGCTATTCAACAGTGATTGTTATATCATACGTTGTTGTCTTCATTGTAGTTGATCAGATTGCCAGGTATAAGCATATAAAATTGGTCAAAGCAAAAAATTTTAAGCATTAGCTCCTTCCTTCAAAAAAACTGATAAAAATTAGTAGTACAATCATCTTAGCTGTCCTGTGTATATACTGATATTTTCACTTCCTTTTTTTCCTTTCTTTTCTCCTTTCCCTCATCTCAATTGTGTATTCCTTTGCTCATGGATTTTCATATATATAT
>NW_004524658.1:5823292-5824670 GCF_000260255.1 Octodon degus
AGAGAGAGAGAGAGAGAGAGAGAGAGAGAGAGAGAAAGAGAGAGAGAGTTCTCTTTCAGAATTTATTTACTTTTCAGGTTCTTACACCAGGGAGCCAATATGATGTCTACACATATGGTCTGATTTATTTCACTTATGAATATAGTTTCCAGTTGCATCAATTCACCTATAGCACTACTTTTAAAACTAAGTAATTTTATTTTAAATTTGAAGATAATACTTTTAAAACTGATCAGAAGTTTGGCCTGGAGCCATTTCTAAAACTCAACTCATAGAGATCTTTGTCTCATTTTACATTCAATACGAAACACTCACCTTTTCCATTTCCAATGCAATACATGTCAATTTATAGCTCGGGAGAACATGAAAACAGACACATAGTTCTTCCTTTGTGTTTTTTATACTTACAAACAATTTACACACAGTGTGCCCATGCACATATATACATGGACTTTTCTTCTTGCATTTTAAATGTTCATAATCTAAAGAATTTTATCTCTTACAGAGATTAAGAGCTATCTTTTCTTTGTATCTAGGATTTACTGAGGGGAGAGAGATAATATTTAAAGCGCAAGCACTGAAAGACCTGACTGCTGAAAGGTAAACTTATAAACAAAAAAATGTTCATATGGTGCTTTGAATGGAAATGGTTTCTATATTTTGAGTCCCTTGGGATAGTCAAATTTCTTGGTCTTCCAAAACCTGGCAAAGCGCGTCTCACAAATGAACCTAAGCAGTTGAACATCTAGTGCAGCATTTATCAGTGTCCAGACAGAACTTCTCAAGAGAATAAAATGAGACTTTTCTTACCAGAATTGGAGAAATTTCTGCCTTACCTTTGCCAAACACATGCTAACTCTCCCCATCTCGAGTATCTCTCCAGCCTAGTTTTTACCAAATTTTCTGACAAGCAGATTCTGGTTTGATTTTGAAGCCTTGTGTGTGTCTTTGTTTTGCTTTGATTTTGTCTGTTCCAGTGCAAATGAGGGCAGTCAATGCTCTTATGATTTCCCCTCAAAAGACAAAATCCACATGAGAAAAATAGACTAAGGAAAGCATGAACTAGAGCTAAAATTTGCTCTTGACTTAATGTTAGCAGTTTTAATGTTAGTAGTTACAAGTGAGGATGAAGATATCTTGAGGTTTTAGGCAACTGAAGTCTAAAGTAGTTTATGATGCTTTTTTGCTCCTAGCACCTTGCATTTGGTTTTATCTCATTGAGTATTTTTCACATAAAATAAATTAATAATATCCAAGTACTGAACATCAGCATACAATAGCTTTCAAGGGGGGCCCGGGAGATGGCTCAGTAGAATAAGTATTTCAAGGGCCTGAGTTCAATCCCTGGTTCTGCCAATAAATAAATAAATAAATAAAT
>NW_004524658.1:5824770-5833574 GCF_000260255.1 Octodon degus
TAAATAAATAAATTCTTCAAAGACAATAGCTTTCAAGAAGCAAAACTAGCACATATAAAATGCCCTTGCCCTTATCACACTACATTTTCAGAACTATGCAGTTGATTTTATTTTTTAATGAAAAAGTCTGTAATTTCCAATTGTGCTGAAAAGCAAAAACCCATTTGCAATTGAATCCAATTATAATTCATTTGTGATTAAGATTTGATGTTTAATATTGATAGGTTTGCATTATTTTCTTATTGATGTCTATGGATAATTCAATATGAACAATTATTGAACATAAAATACATAAATGCCCATTGTTTTCTACTCTATAAATGTTGGATGGGATATATATTCTTAATATAAAAGATTCATTTGTTAAGAGTAATTTTTAAAAACATAAATATGCACCAGCGAAGACCACCAGAGTTCCTGTCTAATGGGATTTTATAAGAAGATACTACATGGCATTTAACATACAAACTATAAGTGAAAAATAGTTACCTTCAGATAATAACACTCTCCAATTGCCCAAGATATCTTTCTTTCTTTCTTTCTTTCTTTCTTTCTTTCTTTCTTTCTTTCTTTCTTTCTTTCTTTCTTTCGTTTTTTTTGTGGAGCCAGGGATTGAACTCAGGCCCTTGCACTTACCAGAGAAGTGCTTATTTTACTGAGTCATCTCCCCGGCCCCTCCAAGATTTTTCTTGATAAAACATAAAAGAAAAACAGCTTTCTGTACAGTTTGGGAAAATTATACTTCACAATAGATGTTTGGTTGAAAAGGTAAGCAATTCATTGTTCAACTTTATTTATTGTTTATTTATTTATTATTTATTTATTTATTTTGTGGCCGTGCCCTGGGGGCAGGGCTGCACTGCTTGTGGTGCTGGGAATCAAACCGCAGGCCCTGCGCTTCCCAAGCTTGCATAAGCAGGCACTTTAGGCTGCTGAGCTATCTCTTGGGCTCTTGTCCAACCATGAACTTTATTACAGACAAAAATTGTTTTCTACCAATCTTTCCTATACCAATTTTACTGTAAGATATTACTGTTCTACAATAGGACAACCTATCTTTTATTTAAAAAATTATATAGTATTTGTATTAAAGACAAAATAAAATAGAACTGCAAATAGTAGCAACCACAGTAGTAACATAAGGGAAAAAATGACAAAGAAATTGTCATACAGGCCAGAGAGATAGCTTGGCAGTCTAAGCACCTACCTGGCAAGCGCAATGGCATGGCTTCGATCCATGGTACTGCATGTTATGCCCGCCCCATGCTGAGCCATCCACCAAAATCGGGTGTGGTGGCACACGCCTGTAATGCCAGCACTGAGGAGGCTGAAACAGAAGGATCACTGTGAGTCTGACCTGAGTAGAATGACCCTATACCAAAAGATTTTTTAAAAATTGTAGTCTACATAGGTGAGATTACTAAAATACATGCCATATTAAAAATAGACTCAAAAGGTATCTAAAAATAAATGGAGAAACATTGATATTGCATTTTTAAGTGACAAAATGCAGGATGTCATGATCATAAATAGGTTAAATGATATATAGATAAAACACTGAAATAATATATCAAAAGTATTATCATTATTTTACTAGTTGGCAAATTATAACCTTCAAGTTTTTGTAATTTTCCTATTTGTACAATGGATATGTAATTTTTTAAGTAGAAAAATATGCCATATTCTCATGAGAATAAATGTGAATTAGTAGTTTCCCCTGTGCAAAAGAAAATGCTATCAAGCCTCAAGGGAAAGAAATACCTTGCAGGTGCTCATTCACTATAATCCATTTCCTGCTCAGCTAAAAGATAATGAAAGGGGCCAGGGAGATAGCTCAGTAGAACAAGCACTTGCCTGGCAAGCGCCAGGTCCTGAGTTCAATCCCCAGTTCCACAAAAAAAAAATAAAATAAAATAAAAACTAAAATGATGAAAGCCAAAAAGGGGAATTAGACTAATTAACATTTTGCTTCAACAAAACCAAAGCCACAGATATTGCATTGCCGTTGTCCAACACCAGTGTGTTTTCCTGGCCAGAGCTCATTCCATAGAAATTGCTTCACTCTGCTCAAATGTTCTTGGCCAATCCCTAGTGCCCGTGAATCAGCTAGAAGAAATGGCTTTCCATGATCTCTTTCCAGCAGCTCCCACTGCTTAGGCCTCCAAGTCAGAGCTATCACTCATGGGAGCAATCTTTTCATCATATGTTGGCATATAAGACATATTCAGATGAGTAGCTTTTGCAAGTCACACATGTAGTGAACTCCCAACAGTGACCTTCCCAGAGTGCCTTGAGCACAGTAACATGACAGTCTTTCAGGCCTTTAAAATACACTTTCAATCTCTCAGCAAAGTTGAAACAGAGAAACTGCTTTTGTGTGACGCTTTCATAGACCAGGAACGGGAACTGGACTGAAGATGGTAAGAAAGGAGTGAAATTACTTCTGTAAAACCTGCAGATGTCTAGAATAGGAAAGGAGGAACCATGCCAAATGTTTTTGGGAAGAAAACTAATATTTTACATTCAAGTACTAGAAACTAAATAGCATCAGTAAGAAGGACCAAAGACTGCATCTGAGTTGAAAAAACAGTAGATTCAAAAGTCCAGAACAAGGTGAAATTGGCATCAATGCAAAAATATTTCCCAGAGGGAGTATCCTAGTGAAGAGGCATTACCTGGTCCAGTTCCTGAAGCATCTGCTATGTGGAGCCGCATCTAGGTGATAGCAACATTATGACCTGAGACAAGATCAAGTGATTACAGTGTGTAGTTCGTGGACCATCTTAAAAGTCTTTGTAGTTTGCATCATTAATATACTCATTTCCTATTATGTTTCTTAATATTTACCTAAACATCTTCCTTAAATGTTAGTAATACTCTCTTATACTCAACAGAAGAATAAAAATATTATCTTGTTTAGTCAACATTAATCCACTGATTTTTAGTTTACTGAGATTGTAATACATTAAAATCATTGAATCTCAACCTTTATATAAGATTAATACCTATATATGACAAAAATGTGCTATATAGTCTTAATGTGCAAATTGTCTAAGGTCCCCAAACTAATATTTAAAGTAAAAGTAAGGTGAGTGGTGCACTGCAAAAGATTGCCAAAGAAAAGACGCAGTTCTTGCCCTTACAAAACTTCAAACTTACTATGCAAATAATACATATGAAGTATATTAACAGTGTTAGTAACAACCACAAAGAGTTTTCCCTTAGCTAGAAAGAACTCACCATTGTTATTCTGTCCTGCCTTGTGGCCAGATGGAACCTACCTGGACATCCCCAGGCCAGCAAATCCCAGGTACATCATGGAAATGGGAGCATACAGGAAGTGGGTGTGACCTGTGCCGGCTACTATGCTGCTAGAAACTCCCTCCCTTGTTCTCTCAAGTACAAGACTAACTCTACATCTAATGTTGCACTAACCAGTTAGTATATGTTGGACCAGTGAATGTTTCCTGAAATCAGGATCCATTTCTGTGCAAGAAACATGCTTGAAGAGAAGCAGGTCAATGTTAGCTATTGCCCTGGACCTCTTGATCTGCAAGATGCTACTGTGGTATCAGGTGTAGCACTAAAACTGCCAAGGGAAGGACAAAGAGTCGTTACGTGTAAGAAACTTCAAATTTAACAGATAACAAGCAAATACAAAATGTTTTAATAGCAATAGTAGCAATGGTTAGAGTACTTCCTTTAATCAAACTTACTGTTAGAAGACATGTGGATGAGTTTCCTGCCCCAAGGCTAGTGAAAGAAATCTGCTCAGTCTCTGCGAACTTGTGAGAGGTAGAAACATCTTATTTTAGGGAAGTGACCATGTACAGAAATAATTCAATATGTTGAGGTAATGAGTGATACAGTCTGAAAAGCAGAAGGGAATAATGAAAAAAAATAACCCAACATTTTAAATGCAAATATATATATTTGCATTTAAAATGCAAATATATATATATATTTGTATTTTAATATGTGTGTGGTTTTTTAATTGTATTTTTAATCATTATTTATATTTTTCCTGGCTTAAATTCTACTTTTTTCCTAGTTACTCTTTAAAATTTATTTACCAAAAAAGAATATGAAAGTTTCTTGATAATCACTTGAAAATGTCTCTGATCTTTGGAGGTACATTTTCCAGTGATTTGTGTGTGCTTATTTCTAATCCAAGGACTGAGAGTCTCAAAACACTGGACAGGCACCTTCATCCCAGATCTGTGCAGGCAATCGTGACTACAATCTCATTGAATTTTACACTTAAAATCACTTTGCCAGGAATAATAGAAAGACTGGAAAATATCCTTATATCCCCTTTTGTTTTTTATTGTTACAGTGACACGCCTAAGGATGGGTCATTTACAAAGAATAGAGTCTTGTTTCTTACAGTTCTGCACAGTGAGAAGTCCCACGTTGGGGTGTCCTCCGGAGGGGAGGGCCTTCGTGTTGCGTCATCCCATTCTGGGAGGAAGAAAAGAGCAAACAACTATGTGCACAAGGGATGGTAGGAAACTGAACTCATTCTTTATCGTGAACCCACTAATTCCTTCTGGAGGCAACTCATTGCAACAATAACAGCAAAAGTACCTTTAGGAAGGCAGAGTCCTTTGACCTAATCAACTCCTGAAGGGCTCACCCGTTAACACTACTACAGTGGGAATTAAGTTTCCAGCACAAGAACACTGGAAGACACGTTCAAACCACTCAACCAGGATTTGATACCAGTTATTACCCTTGGAGTTAAAACAAATCTATGCATATTTACCGGACCCATAATGGAATTTATTTCTCAAAATATTTGTATTACAAGTTACTTTACTAACTGGGATTTATTGTATTCTGTGTTTCCTTGGATCATAATAAAATGGCAATAACGAACCACACCTAGACCACGGATTTCTTCCTTGTCCTGAACAAGTGTTTGCAAAATAAATAAATGAACATAAGAGTACAGATTTCAGACTTCTTTGTGACATTCTCACTAGCCAAAAACCAGCTGTTAATATAGATGACTTCACCAATATCCTCTGCTTAACTGCACCAGTTAATATAATTGAAATTATGACTATTTTAATACTAAATCTCTTCCTAACCCTGTTTTCATTTGAATTTGCAATTCAGCGGGTATTGAATGAAATTCATGAAATGCAGTTTTTAAAAGTGGTAAGCACCTTGAAAATTAAATGACATTGTACTCGAAGCATAGACAAAGAAAGACAGTGCTAACTTGCCCATGAAACTTCAGCTAACAAAACAAAGCCTGGAATATTCTGGATCTTGGTTTGGCAGATGATATGAGTTAACTTCTTTGTTTTCTGCTATGAATGAATACATTGTATTTTTATTCTTCTGCATGGTGAAATCAGAATACCTTGTGTGTGTTTGAATTATATGAAACTGAGAGCCAGTTCCCCCAAGCCATTACATTTAAAAGCTGGAATTCGATCTACTAACTTCTATAGTTTTCATCTACCTTGCATTGTTCCGTGCTGAAGAACTTCAGCAGGTCTCCAAAGTTAGCTGCAGTTTGCATTGTTTCCATTAGATGGCGCAGACGATACTTTAGGTACCAAACAAACAGGAACCTGAGAGAACAATGTGATGATCAGCTACTACGTGAATACCAACAACCCATTCCACCATGAACGCATTTGTCAAAGGAATCTCATTTAAATATTTCCAGGAAGGAAAGATTTCATAAGTTATGAGCCGTTCTTTTCCTAAACACACTAATAAGATGAGACCATTTCCATAGTAATTGAGTACTAATGTCTCATAGTTTATATTCCTATTCCTTTTGATACTTAAGAAACATAGTCACACCAAGAATTTCAAAATACATATGAATGAGACTTTGACATAATAAAAATACAAATTCAAAGCCAAAGCCAAGAGCACATTTACCAAATATTTTTAATATTTTCTATTTGTGAATAATTACCAAGTATGCTTGCTGTCAGTCCATTTATATTTATTTTTGCCCATTGTCTTCTGAATATTTCCACTCACCATAACACTTTTCCTTTAAATAAATTGAATAAGAAGCGGTTTTCAATACTTACACTTAGTCATATCTTACTTCTTACGTTATTCCTAGTGTCAATCATTCTTACCACTAAGCATATTCATGTGTGTTTCCAGGGCTTCTTCGTCATTTGGACGGCTTTTGTCATCATTTTTTGGTTTCTTTTGTTTCAAATTCTAAAGTGAAATGACCTACTTTAATTGATTGGAAATTAAAAGAATTAAACGAAGCGCTGCACTTTGTTTTATCCACATAGGCTGAAAGCATTTGAGACAGAACAGTTGTAGCATCAGTGTGCATCACTGGGATACCCTTAATTCTTTGCTTTGCACGTGTCCAAATCCTATAAGACTTCATACATTGGCCAAAATGAAAGCAGTTTTTTATAAACAGAAAGAAAATCTTCCACCAGAGAAGAGATCTCAGGACACTTCAAACAAATTCTGTTTAGCTGGTTGTAAAAATATACAATATCTGTACATTTCCCATATTTTCTAACCCAGTAATTACCAAATTCTTTTCCAAGTGACCAACTTCCATTATCTTCTACATAGCAATCTAAACACTGATGTTTCAGAGTCAGATCTTCTTGGGAAAAAAAAGAGCTTAAGTTTAACAGGAAGCCATGGTGATAGTTTTGAGAACTGGATTGCTTCAAGCATCTCTCCAGGGCAGATGGAGCATAAGAAACAAAGGGGAATTACAAAGAATTAATAGAGGCAGGAGAGCTGCATTGATTCTGAGGCCATTCCATCTCCCCATAGGTAACTTATCAGTGACGGAGGGTATCAAGCTGTTATTTAGACACTGTGCAGTCCCATTTCAATAAAAATAAAATGCTTCTAAGGTGAAGTAAGGACTCAAGGTAAAACAACGTGAAAAAGCAGACCAGTGAACAGTGAGTCATTGTTCCAGATTATGTCTTGGATATGGAATAATTAGCAATAAGAAGATTACAAGCTCAACTCAGGTGGCTCACTTGAAAACTGCAAACACAGAATGAGCAAACTAACACCATGAGGTCTTTATTAGCATACACCTGTGGACGTTAGAACTCCCTTATGACAATGCTAAAAGCAGATTTTGCTTAGCATAATTACCATAGCTATCAATTTGAAGGAAGTAAAATATAATACTAGGATAAAGAAGACTATTAATAATGTTCTTCTTTAACACTGTATAGGACATCAAAAAGTTTAGGTTAGTCTTCATGCTTGTCTTGAGTTAAAATTCATCTTCCTGAAGGAGTTTGTTCTTTTTATAGTCACCTGTATATCTGCATAGTGCACACTGACTCTTCCACCCTTTAGATAGCAAACAGCATTTTTTCAGATGTTTCCATTTTTTCAGATTTACTGCACATGGAAACACACACACACACACACACACACACACACACACACACACAAAACCTTAAAATCTGAAACTTCCTGTGAACCAATTTCCCTGTATAGCATGAGTATTGAGTTTATCTTCCCAAAATTCTTTAACGTTTTCTTTCTTTCTCTGAGTTTCTTATAAATACTTGAACATTGTAATCTCACACTTTTATAGGTTCATTTCTTAATTAAGTAAATCTATAAATTTGATAATATGATAGTGATACTAATACCAGAGGATAAGACAATGGAACCTTTTAAAAATAAAAACAGTAACTTCCAAAGAAATGGAAAGTAAGCAAAAAGTCAGGAGTACTTGTATAATAAGATAGGCAAAAAGAGGCTTGAAACTCTTAAAAATGGCTTTTTAAAGCAAACAAATTGATTATCATTTTACTTGTTATGAGGGAATTTATTAGATCAATAAAACCATAAAAGACCAGGTGAGGTGGCACCTGCCTATAATCCCAGCACTTGGGAGGCTGAAAACAGGAGGATCACTATGAGTCTAACCTGTGTAGTGAGACCCTGCAGACCCTGTACTAAAATACATGAAAAGAAAAATAAATAAATAAATAGATAAAAATATTTTTTTAAATCATGCAATGCTCTTCCTTTTATGATCTGAGTTCTCTCATTAGTTTTGCGCTTTTTCCATTCTGGGTGAGAAAATTATTGCAGAGGGACACGTTTTGGAAAAATGTTAATCTTATTCTTGAGTGGTGGAAGTCTTTTGCATATAAAAGTCTTTAACCCAGTTTGCCTTTGATTTATGCTACAGGCTAGAAGGTCTTGTCCAATCCTGGAGCTAAGTTTGTACTGATGCCACTAACTCTGCTGTCATTTGTAATTCATGGAGGAAAGGTAAACAAGCACTAGACAAAACCTCAATGTCTCAGAAACAAGCAAAGTTAACTGGTCAATATAGTTATTGAAGACATAGTTCTAGAATTAATGATAGCAGTAGTTTTCCTTTTCTTTAAGAAAAAGAAGGGTCCAATTACTTTTTAGAAACACCTGTGTCGTATGCACTATAAACGCATGCTCTTAAAGAAAGAAGATTCTATGTGTCTGGAAGTCTCTGGACACACTGCATCTCGCTTTAAGGGCTACAGAATGTATCAGCATGGCAAGAGCACTGAGGAAAGCTACTCCAAAAGACCATGCTTTCAGAATCTTTCCAGATTTCATTGTCCTATTTAATATCCAACATGATACTTGAGCAACGCTGGCTTAAAATCTTAAGGGAAAAATGGAAGAGGTTAAAATGATAGTGTGTAATGGTTTATTTTCTTTTTGTTTTTGTTTTTATTTTTTTATTTTTCAACAAATAATACACTGCATATATTCTTCTTAGTGGTTAATTGCTGTACAAGATGCGGACTTGTGATCCTATTTAC
>NW_004524658.1:5840434-5853218 GCF_000260255.1 Octodon degus
GGCAGAAATTCCTACTCGGCGGGAGGGGTGGGGCAGGTCAGGTGGAGTGGTGGGGGGCGGCCCGAGGGGGCGGGAGAGGGTCCTGCCTATGCTGCGCCTGGGCTGGGACTGGTCCCTCCGGCGCAGGGTAGCAGGGAGCTCTCCACATAGTGTGTTATGGTTTAACACTAAAATACAAACAATAATGTGTTTTAAAAATTTTTGGGGAGGGGCCGGGGAGATGGCTCAGTAGGATAAGCGCTTGGCTGGCAAACTCAAGGATCTGAGTTCAATCCCCGGTTCCAGAAAAAAAAAAAAAAAAAAAATTGAAGGGGCCAGGGAGATAGCTCAGTAGAATAAGCACTTGCCTGGCAAGTGCAAAAGCCTGAGTTCAATCCCCGGTTCCGGAAAAAGAAAGAAAGAAAGAGAGAAAGAGAGAAAGAGAGAAAGAAAGAGAGAAAGAAAGAAAGTTGAAATTTTTTTTAAGTCCTGAAAGTTTTTTTTGCCCATATTTTTGTACTTCTTTCTGTGGGTCACCACCAATATAACCATTATTAAATCTTGAAAGCAAAGAAAATCAACTGCTCATCAATCTTAGTGTAAAGAGGTCTATGTTTACCTTATTTCCTAGACTTTTGCCAATTATTGAAAAATAAAGTTTTAGGGCTGGCAAGACAGCTCAGCAGACTAACTGCCTTGTTAGTCAAGCGCAGGGACTGGGCTTCAGTCCTTAGTACCACACTCTGCACTAGCCCCGCTGCGGGTCTCATTGAGCAGGCAGCAAAGTTTGGGCGTGGTGGGGCATGCCTATAATCCCAGCACTGAGGAGGCTGAAAGGAGGAGGATCACTATGAGTCCAAACTGGGTAGTGAGACCCTGTGCCAAAATAAATAAATAAATAAATAAATAAATAAAATTTTAAAAAATAAATTTTTGACCATAGTAAAGGAATTTTAAGCTATTATTAAAAATGAAAGAAAAGACTTAAATAGAATGTTATAAGTGTCTACTAAACATTGATTTATTTTTATGATTTTTTATAAAGCTAAACCACATCTTAGTTCTAAAATTTTCATTTAAAAGAAATAAACCGAGATAGCCCTGGTGGCAAATCCTGTAATTCCAGCTCTTGGGTGGTTAAAACAAGAGATTTGTCCAGAGTTTGAGGCCAGCCTAGACTATACACTGAGTTCAAAGCCAGCCTCAATCACACAACAAGACCCTATCTTAAAAAAAAAAAAAATGGAAGAGGAAAAAGAAAAGAAGAAAAGAAGGAAGGAAGGAAGGAAGGAAGGAAGGAAGGAAGGAAGGAAGGAAGGAAGGAAGGGAGGGAAGGAGGGAAGGAGGGAAGGAGGGAAGGAGGGAGAGAGGGAACCTAAATAATGATTAGGGATTTTTTAACGTAGAATGCACACAATGCATGAGTAGAGATACATAGGCACATAAAGTGACACTGGCAATAAATGAGCAAGGCTTGGCCATAAATAGAATTTACCTAATGAAGAAAACTGCCTGGACAGGCTCCTGCTATTCTGTACAAATCTGTGTATGAATGGCACAGATTTCTCAATTTACCTCACCGTGGTACTTCAGGGCAAATTGTCAAGAGCATGTACAACCAGACACAAAGACCACTTTTGTTTTTATTTTCAGCTAGCACTAGTACATTTTAGATGTTTTATTCAACATTGTCAAAAATCCAGTGTACAGGTAAGAGGGTGCCATGTGTTGGGTGAAGAGACGAATGCAGGACAAGTGCCAAGACAAGCTGAGATGGACAGCCCAGAATGTGAACACTACAGAGAAGGACAGCCCTGGGAGGGGCCTGCCTACAGTTCTTTCCCTACAATAGTTGACCTTCGTGTCTTATCAACTTTCCCTAAATATTATTCTATGAAGAAAAAGCTATGTTACTTTGCAACAAAAATCACGACTAAAGGAAGAAGGCTGGCACTTAAGAAGAATGACCAAAGGAAATGTGGGGTTCTCACTGTCTGATAGCATTGCTGACCCAGAGTGAGCTTCTCAGAGGGCAATTGCAATGTGGACTCTGACACCTGGAAACAAGAGTGTCACAGGTGTGGTATTATCTTAGCTAGCCTTGGGCACCTTGGCACGGTAGACATGTCTTCTCCAATCTTCTACACTTTAGAGAAGTTTTAGATACTAGCAGCAAAAAACTAAATCACAACAAAAAACAAAAAGCAGGCCTGGGAGATAGCTCAGTAGCATAAGCACCTGCCTGGAAAGTACAAGGTCATGTGCTTGATACCCAGTCAAAAAAAAAAAAAAAAAAAAAAAAAAGGAAAAGAAACTACCTGGCTTTTTTGACTGAAGTTCAAGGGCAAAACATACATCATTTAGAGGCTAAATGGTGCTCCGATACCGTGTCTGTCCTTTTGTTATATCCATTCCACATTGCTAAGGGGAGAGCTGACAGCCACCACCAGGACCTGCTGCTTTTCTGTGTTAGGCAAGGAGAAGAGAAGGCTGTATCTTAGCATTCTCATTGAAATCTTCTAGGTTCAACCTGACTAGACAAAGTAAGAATGCAGACAATATCACTGGGCCAACAAATACATCCAGGTTAGTGTGACACGATGACCTAGTTGGCACCAGCTTGAGTTCAGACCTACTTCTGAACCATGCACTATGGCTATGAAGAAGGGACCCAAGTGGCCTAAAGATATCAAGGTCCACTCATGAAAGTAGGGGTGGGTCCAGTTCCAGCCAACTCATAAGATTCGCACAAAGGTGAGATGCATGTGCAGAGGGAGGAGGAGGCACAGGAACAAAGCTCCACCCTGGGAAGGTAGAAAGAGCATTGGGCAACAAAACAAGTATGCCAATTTTAGACTTCTTTCCAAGATCCCCAATCCATGCCCCTGGAAGCTAGCTACAGTTCTATTTCAAAACACATAAATGAAGTTAGACTCTTTAATCACCTGAATTGGCTTAATTCAGAAATAACTTGAGGGGCCAGGGAGATGGCTCAGTGAAATAAACACTTCCCTGGCAAGGGTTTGGGCCTGAGTTCAATCCCCGGTTCTGCAAAATAAATAAATAAATAAATAAATAAATAAATAAATAAATAAGAACTCAACCGAAGGTCTACCTAAAGAAACATTTTTTGGGGGGTAAGCTTTTGGAAGTTATTTATCTATATATGTATATGTAAATATAGTATATATTATAATGTGAAAGGCACACAATTCATATTGCAAAGACATATACATCAAAAACTAGTCTAAAATGCATAATGAGTTATAACAAGATCACTTTAAACATAAAATATTAAGTTGAGCAAAATCTGCAAGTATTCTTTTTGTTGTTGTGGCCATAAACAAACCTCTACAGTCTGGGCAGCTTTGCAGAACACTCAGTTACTGGCTCTCCATAGGTGAGAATCTCCACCTCATGCCTGTTGGCCTCTGTTGGAAGGCCAGAGTCCGGATGGCCTCATTGGCATGTAGTCAAGGCCTTAGCTGAGGCCGCTCTTCCCAGTGACAGCTGAAGATCTTTTTCTAAGCTCATTGATTGTTGACAGAATTTAGTCCCTTGGGGTTGTATGGTGACATCCTTGATGTCTTGACATGTGACCTCTTTCATCTAGAAACTAACTTTGGAACTAATCTTGAAGGGATAGTGTTTCCTTCTTATGATTTGAATCTCTGGCCTTACTCCTCTGCTCATACGGGCTCACGCCATTATCCTGGGCTCACTTGGATGATCCGAGATACTCTTTATTTCAAGGCCCCATAGTTAGCAGACATAATTACACATGCAAACCTCCTTCTCTCTCTCTCTCTCTCTCTCTCTCTCTCTCTCTCTCTTTCTCTCTCGTTCTCTCTCTGTAACAAGGTGAGGACCATGAAAGCCAAAATTCTGCTTGCCGCACGGGGTGGGATTTGTTTTCCACACAAGTAAATCAAGTAGAAGTGGGTTCATCGCATCATAGGAAGGAATCCAAGTGTGGGTTCTTTCACTCTCAATTCTTGTAACATCCTTATGTGTATCGGTATACACACACATATATGGAAATTACAGAAAAATAAAGGATGCTGATCCTTTTCATTTGTTCTGATTTAGCTTTCTAAAACCTTTGTTCTGCAGAGTAGGAATCAGTAATAAGGACAACTTTGAAAGATTTTGCCTGTATTTATCTTGTGTTTCTTTTTTGTCAGACAGTACAAAGAAAATTAAGTTTTTGCTTCTTTGCTATACATATAATACTCAGAAGTGAAAGCTTAATTAACTTGTCAGAATTAAGGCATCTCTTTTCTTGAGCTGCTGTATCCACTTTCCCAAAAAGATTTGACAAAGGAAGAATAAACCTTCCCAACACCTCAACTGGAAGAGTTATACTTCTGCAGCCACCATGCCCTCTAATATCGCTTCCTGTCATTGCTGGTCATGTTTCTGACCCTCACAATGAGCACATATTTTCACCATTTTTCAAGAAATGTCGGCAGTGCAGAACACCAATTGTTCCCCCGGGTGGGGGCCATCAGGTTGCAAAGAGGAAGCAAAGCAGAGCAGCTAATTACCATGTACCAAATTCGTCTCTTTCAGGAAGACAAAAAAAAAATCAAAAGAAGCAAAGAAGTTGACAATTCTTGTTGCCTGCAAGTTAATTTTCACTTTCTTTTGTGCTGACTTTCTGGTATTCTACTAGCTCAGAAAGTGATGTTTCCAGAAGTATGGCAAATACTGGAGCAGATCCTCTGAACGCGTAAGCTTTCCCTTGGGTCTAAGTTATTTACCTTTGAAAGCTGCATAAACTCTTTCCTGAAGCTAAGAGCTTGAGTGTAAATTAAAAGTTGCTTCTTAAGCTACCAAGTATAATTCTAGGAATTTAGATACTTCCATCTACTGAAAAAGATTGACAATGTATTTTGATTCATCTTTGACCTTCATTTCTTTAGCTTCTCCTGTAACACACAACTTAACTTACCTAGCTAAGTTCCTGATAGGACCCCTCACCTTCCTAAATACTCCTTTGTTCTGTAATTACATAAATTTTTATATCCCTAATATTTACACGAATGTGTTGCTGATTTCTTTTGTTGCTCTATACCAGTGCTTTCCATCTTCCCAAATGAATGGCAATATACCCAAGAACAAAGATCATATAATTTATTCCTAGTTATTGTCACTTAATGTAAATTGGCTTAATCATCTTTTTTTTCCAGTTCTAAGGGTTGAACTCAGGACCCTGCGCTTGCCAGGCAGCACTTATTCTACTGAGCTATCTCCCTGGCTCCGTTGGTCATCATTTTAAAACCTTTTGAAAATGAAAAATGAAGTCACTAAACTGTGATTTCTAAGGTTCTCCCCCCAAAATTAGCGGAATAAATAGAGAAGCCACTTCCTCATGGTGATGTCACATTTTTTTTAGTGTCAACTGAGTTTGAAATATTACTTTCTCCAGCTAAATCATTACCAGGTCCTCTGGATAGCATTGTTATTTATCTTCCAAACTGTTCAATCAGCCCCTATTCTGCTCTACAAACTTAATTATGAGGTAAAAATGGACTAGAAGAAAGCCTGTAGTTTATCAAATGTATAAGATACATCTTTCCCAAGGATAGATACTTCCATTATAAAAGCAAAATTTTATCATTGAAATAGTAGACAGAGAAAATATTCCTTCAAGAAAGGAAGAGAATGAATGTTAAAAATCCAGACAGGTGTTCATGTTTTAGCGGAAAAGAAATATTAGCTAATTTATGAATTGGTTTGAGCTTGTATTTCTATACCAAATAAAGAGAATTTGGCTAATGTAGGAAAGACCTCAAATGTCTCAGGCTATGAAAAGCTAAGTGTAACTCCATGTGTTGGTAAGTCCATGCAGCTATTATACACAGGGCAGAACAGACCATCTGCTGGTGGAATGCAAGTGGACACATTTTTCCTTCAGAGTGAAGCGTTTTAATTATCTATGTGCATTTTTAAGTGAAAGCTTCATGACAAGAGGGACTTCTGTATCACTGTTGAAATTGTCAATATATATAAATATTTACCAACTTTATCATTTATCTTTGCTTCCGTGTTGCTCACATGCAAACATAAATCACAGGAGCAAGTGCACAGTACAGTTTCGTTTGGGAGTCAGGAACTGCCATGGTCATTTCCAGTGGGCGGGGTTGGGCTGACCATGCTGGTGCATCTGTGGCAGTGCAGGCTGGATTGTTGCTGGTGCTTCTGGGTGTCATGCTCAGGGTGACTTATGCTTGTTCCACTTGTCTCCCATTTTCCAGCAGGTAAAGTTTATTCTTATCCCAATGTGATTCCCCAAGAGGAACAGCATGAACTCACAAGTCTTCTTGAAGCTTAAGGAAAGTATTGGCAGGTCCTTTCTGACAAATTCTGCTGGCCAAAGCAGACCCCACGGCCTTCCCGGGTTTAAGGGGTGGAAACAGAGCCCAGTGTGTAAGCAGAGCTGCAAAGTCACTTCCCAAGAAATGGCAGATTGTAATGAGTGGGATAACCGCTGTCACTTTTGCAATCGGTCTCCAACACAAAGGAATTCATATTTCGCTTTACTATAGCAAATAAAGTAAATAATATTTAATTGAAAGATGGAAATTTTATAAAGAAAAACGCAGTAAGTTTGCCATCCCTTTTCACTTGGTTCGCAGTGTTATCTCAATTTTTTTTATGTTTTCCTA
This sequence comes from Octodon degus, assembly GCF_000260255.1. NCBI lineage: Eukaryota > Metazoa > Chordata > Mammalia > Rodentia > Octodontidae > Octodon > Octodon degus. Next base: position 5,847,085 of record NW_004524658.1, read on the forward strand.
ATAAGTTTCAAAAGTTTGTCAAGTGTAACCAAGTAATGTTTCTTTTGTTCTTTTCTCTTATTTGCTTTTAAAGCTGATACAGCAATATATTCAGGTAAGGAAAATAAAAATATTCTTCCTCAGAATACTCTTGAGGGGTTGGGGAGATGGCTCAGGCAAGCGCAAGGGCCTAAGTTCAATACCCAGTTACACACACACACACACACACACACACACACACACACACACAAATAGGATACACTTGATCCATACACACTTATACACAAACAAACTCTCTAACCAAAGTAAGACCAAAGCCTACCACAGTTTTAGGGGTCCCCGTAACTAACAGCCTAGTTCTATCTGCTCATACACTTTGGGACTCTGCTATAGAACTGCAGTACACAGATGCCTACTCCACATACACTACTGAAAAAAAGCTATCCCTATTCTCATTACACAAAGTACACAAAAATCTTAAATTACTGAATTTTACATGTATTTCTATACATAAAGCTAATTAGACTTATCATGATATTTTTAAATTCACTACATCAGGCCAATTGGCTGGAAATATTCTGTTGCAGACATTTTCTTAACCAAGCAAATACTCATGATCTAGATAATTCTGAGAGCAACTTTTGTTGTTAGCAATCACATCTTGTCTGAAAAAGAAATTCTCAAGGGCAAAGAATAGAATATTCTGCTTAACATTGGAATCTTTCAGAAAGACATTGGGGCTTTTATTAATACACAAAAGAGTAACTTATGGGAAAAGTGTTGCTTTTAAAATGTTCACATAGTGCCAAATGGTCATACTCAGAGCCTTGCTCTTGTAAACAAGAATAAAATGTGAACAGTCTACACTAGATTTGTTCCTTAAGGATAGTGTTTCATCCCAGATTCTCAGTGAAACGTTACTTTAAGGAAATGATTAGTAACAGAAACTACCTTTCTTCAACATGTACTATATAAAAAAGCTTTATGATTGTAAGCAAATAGCTATGCCTAGACCAAGACTCTGATTGAGCAAGAATTTCAGTGTCCTAGGTGGTCTTCTGCTTCTAGCTCATTTTCTTATAACTTTTGAGATATATACTTGGAGGAGAGGACAGTGATAAATCATCCACATTAGTAGAATCCCTCTAGGGAGAGCTCTTAACATTTTTCTTAAACTATAAGAAAAGTAAATAACTCCAGCAGTGACCAGAATAGTGTCACTGTTGGTTTTTTTTCTTTCCTGTTTCTTTGGTACTGATACCATATAGCTAGTAATATATACCATTCAACAAGGTATTCTACCAGCAAAGCAGAGGAACAAACTAGAGGACATTTCATGGACTGATTGTGACATTTTGAACAATTCATTCGATGGCCTTAGTTTGGGAATCTCTATTTGCAGCAACAGGCCATCTCTGCCTATTCAGGGGAAGCGATAAATTCAGATAAATGAATCAATGTGTAAATCTTACTAAGGGTGCCACAAAATTTAAAAGATAGTAGTAAACATTAGATGAAAGTCACTATGATGTGGTAGGAAAAGTTTTGGATTAGAAGTCAGGTGTCCTGGCTTCTAATGCCTTTTCAGCTCTGAACTAGCTAGATATTCCTGGGCAGGTCATTTTCACATGCTGTGTTAGTTACATTTTTCCTTGTTGTTGAAACAAAATATCTAAAACACCTAATAAGGAAGGTCAGATGCATTTAAGTCACAGTTTGTGGAGGAGTCAGCCCTACTCTGCTGTCTCCAAGGTAGGGTGGCACACGGCAGAGGGCAGCACTTCATGGTGGTGGAAGAGAGTGAAAGCAACAAGAACAAACAGAGCAAGCCTCTTGCCCTCCCCTATATTGTATGCAGGCTCCCTGCCCCAGGTGGTTGTAGCATTCACACCCATAATCTCATAATGGGACCATGAATCAATCATAAACTCTAGGAACCCACCCTGTAACTGCATGAGGCCTTGCGGGGGACATCTAGACAGAAAACATAACACCATCATGTGCACAACCATCATGTCCTAATTGAGCAGTCAAGGAAGATTCTAGCAAGCACATAATTAGAGATTATGAAACAAGACTAGATAAAGCATTCTGTATCCTATCCAGTAGGAGACTTAGAATGTAAATTGATAATAACAATAGAATGTTGTACATTAAAAAGGGCACTATGAGCTCTGCCTGGGGAGAATGAAGGGGAGCTTCATCTTGTCTCAAGGTGTTAGGAGAGGTCCAGACTCCACAGAGAAGGTAACATCTTAGCTGGTTCTTGAAGGATAAATAGGCATTTCCTAGACAGCATCAAGGCAAGAGACAAAAGATAGAGCTGGAAAGGCTGAACTATGGAGTTTTCATGTCAAGCTGAGAAGTTTGGAAACAATGGACAGTTGACATTGCAAACATCTGTTCAATGTATGGAGCAGCCAACTACATATTTAATATTGATAATAGATCATGGCTGGGTCTGCTTGCCCACTGATTGAGGCAAAAGATAGAAGCAGCATGTTTGACCAGCATGGCTGTCCGCTTCCAGAGCCTTCTCTACTGTCTCTCTTGAATTATGTGCCTTCCACTGGTAAGGTGTCCAGGTGCTAAGAGGAAGTATGCTAGGAGCAATAACAACCTGAGGTTTGTACATGTGCGTGGATTTGGGGAAAGGTGGGAAAATGGCTCTCAAGAGCTCCAACTCTGTACTCAGCATCTTGTTCTTGTTACTGAATCAGAGCTGACCTCAGCTCAATTCATGTCACGTAAGAAGATTCTATTCTTTTAGTCCTTAATCTAATTTTTCACACATACATTCTCCTACCAAATGCCAATAGTTTTCACTTCATGTAATACATAAATTGTCTTCTACAAATTTGGGGTACTTTCTTATTTCTTATTAGCCACTGTTCTCAAAACGTTTGTTTTCTGCTGATAAACATCCTTAAATTATCCACTGAGTCAACTGATTAAATGTCATATGTTGCCCTCTCTGCGGTTTCTATTGCTGAACATGGTCATGCTCCATCCATTTAGTAAGACAATTTTACCTTCCTGTTAGATCCCTACAACCTGGGCTACTTTCCTTAGAAGTCTTTTGTCACATTTCTCAGTTCTGTCTTCTCACCTGGATCCACCCCAGTATTCAAAGTTTGGTTGATCCCTGTAACCTACTTTACTGCATCAGGAAGGTGAAGTTTTAGGTCTTAGAGCCTGAATTTCTACTTTCCTCCCTTGCACTTAGCCATGTTCTGCAAAGCTGGGCCCAAAATGCAGCATATGCTATAAGAGAAAAACAAAACAAACAAAAGATATCTTATAATGAGTGAGAAGTCTTTGAAATTCAGACACCAAGTCCCCTTATAAAGTTGGAAATATTTCCCAGAAAATTAGTATAAATCATTACCATCATCTATACACTTTCCAATAGCACTGCTCACCACTTTAGTTCATCCATCCTGATTAATATATGACACATCAAAGCTTCGAAGACAAGAAACACAGAATAGTATCTATTGAGGAATGTACAACAATCTTCCAAGTTAAATATAACTATACTGTTTTATGCATGTGGAAGTTGAAACAGAATCTAATTTTCCCAAGTAAAGTAATCAGCTAGTAAACAAAAAAGCTCTAATCCATCTACCTCCCACCTTCCATTCACTGTTTTTGTGAGTCTCTTCAACTCATACTGATGATTGCATGAATTATTAGCACAGAACAGAAAGTCAAAAGCTGAAAGTGTATGATCTGTGTTAGGAATATCTATGAAGAATTTCTTCCCAATCTTGCCCTTCCCTGTGCCCTGTCTCATGTTTCTGAGGCATACTATTCCTTCAGTTCTCCTTCATACCATCTCCTTTCTATCAGAATAAGTGGCCTCCCAAAGTCATGGTATTTTATAAATAGGCTGATTTAAGTAAAAGTGTCAGAAGACTTGGAGAAAACAAAGAGGAGCACCTGTCGCACAGGTAGAGTAGGCTCACAGGCCACACACATGTAACTTCAGCTCTCTATGCAGGTGCATGGAGCAGGTTAGGGTAGGCATATGGGCAGGAGACAGGCACAGAAGTGCACAAGAACATGTCATGCACAACTGTGTTGAGAGCCTGTGTGTTTTAGGTAGATGACTGGATAACAAAATTGTATTAAGAGAACTGTGCCATAGGAAGCAGTGGGTGCTAGCTCGTGTGTCAGATTCTGTCACTAGAACAATGTAGGTGGACGTGTGCAAAGACAGTGCCGTCTGTATTTCAGTGTAAATCCACTCTGTTAAACCCAAATCCATATACTCTTCAGTTTTTTGAACAATCTTTTGCCTGTGAGGTATCACAGAAAGACATCAGGTTGGGTTTTGCTGCAATTTTTTTATTTTCATCTTCCCCGGTCCCTTTCCTCTTCACCTACTCTGTTGCTTTCCTGTTTCCACATTGCCACTTCTGTCACAGCACCATGCGAATTGGTGTCTCCACTCCGGGGTTTTCTTCTTGGCGGGAGGCCTTGTTCCCTGCACCGACGTCATACTGTTAAGTGAGTGGCATCAAAGTCTCTTCGGCACATTGCAACACACTCAGGCACACATTTGCCTCTCTTCTTTCTGTCAAAGCTTTAGCTCTGCTTCTTTCCAAAATGATACTCCCATCTGCCCAAGATCCACACCTTCACTGCCACCTGAAAAGTTGATTTTCAAGAATTCCTTCTCTTGGGAATTTCAAGTTTCCCTTTCCTATATTCATTGTCCTCAACAACAAACTTGTGCATGTGTCTCTCCTGAAATCAATGTTGTTTTTTCTTTCTGTATTTAGTACAGGGTCTATAGGATCTCACTATATAGATTAAACTCATAGTGATCCTCCTGTTTTCAGCCTCCCAAGTGCTGGGCTTACAGGCATGCGCCACCACACCCAGTCTCAATCGCCATCTCATTGCGCCCCACTGGCGGGGCTGGCACTGCATGCCGGAGATCAAATCCCTGTAACTGAGTTCTGTCTAAGCAGGTGCTTTAGTCAGGCCGGTCCCCAAAATCAATCTTATCATTTTGTTTTCTTTTAAATAGTCATGTCATTTTCTCATTCTCTTTTGCCCTTAGTTTTGGAGAGTAATTTACATTTTCATTCACAACTTCATTCAATTCTCTTCACTTTTCAAACTGGTTTAGGCTCCTACCATTATGTTGTTAAAACTGTTCTTGATGTCATAAATTGTCCACCTCAGGTAGGATCGAAGGCCCACTTGAGAAACATAATAAATACAATGCTTAAAAACACCAAGAGCTAGGCTTGGGATACAGCTCAGCTGCATAAGAGCCTATCTTGCAAGCACAAGGTTCTGAGTTAGATTCCCAATTTAAAAATAAGCAAACAAACAAACAACAACAAAAAATTAACACCAAGAACCCATTTCCAAGACTGGACAGAAAAGATAGCCAAAGCCATGTAGAAACAAGCAGAAATTGTCACTATTACAAGAATATGTACAGGCACATAAAATATACATATAAACAGGGAGGCTGTACATATATATATTTCTTTATATATTTCTGAAGAAGTAAAAATTCAAAAATGCACGTGACACATTGAGCAAGAACAGTTGATTACAAATTACCTGTGAAGGTTGAGCCCATATATTCACATGGATACTAGGAAAACATGCCTTTAAAAAAAGGAATGATTGCCGGACCTGGTGGCACACACCTATAATCCCAGCACTTGGAGGCTGAAGCAGGAGCATTATTGCAAGTTTGACATCAACATGGGCTACAAGATGAGTGCAAGGCCAGCCTGAACTGCAACTCAAAGAGATGCAAGCAAGCAAGCAAGCAAGCAAGAAAGAAAGAAAAAGAGAATGATCATTTACTGGCATGTTAACTAAAACAGTCTCTTTAACTATGGAATTACAGGTGACTTTGTTTTTATATTTAGGGTTTTTTTAATTATTATCTAATTAATATATATAATTTTTCAGAAAAATATGTTATAAATATATTGTTCTTAACTGTTTAAATCAAGAGGTTTTTTTTTAAAATCATGTTTCCATTATAGGTTTCTTTGCTTTTTTTTTTTTTTTTTTTTTTTCTACAGTTTTATTGATAAACATATAGCAATGAGACAGTTTCAAATCAAATCGGAAGTACAGTTTCAACAAATAATACACTGCATATATTATTCTTAGTG
>NW_004524658.1:5856868-5861036 GCF_000260255.1 Octodon degus
GGGAGAGGGTCTGGCCCACGCTGCGCCTGGGCTGGGACTGGTCCCGCCAGCGCAGGGTAGCAGGAAACTCTCCGCACACTCACCGGACCTGGGCTAGGATTGGGTCTGGGGGCTCCCGGAACTCGGCAGAAAATCCTCGGTTTCTTTGCTTCTTACTTTAAATTAATGCATAAATTTAGGGACATGATAAAAAATCATCATGGTGTTAATAAACATAAGAACAGGAAAGGAGACTCTGGACTTTTCTTCCAAGAGACTCTGATTCATTAACACTGTACTACAATCTCAGGATCTGCAATGAGGGAAAAAGGAAGAGTTGCTCTCACCTTTCCAGTGACACTGGGGCACTAATCGAATTCTAAAATTGGACACTTAGAAGACTAGGATCCAAATCAGAAGTCAATCAAAACCTTAGACTGCTAAATATGAAGACCAAGCAAAGATTCGCAACTGCACACTCAGTAGCTGGTACAAAGCTATTGCCAGATCCAGAATGAGATCATCCCAAGATGCTTCCACGCAAAATTAGACTGCATGTGCAGTTGGTAGAGCTAATGAATAAAAAATGCATGATAGCATAGAAGAATGGGTCTAGAGAAATTCTCAGACTTCTAATGAGGAACTGTAGTGGTTTATTCAAGATTCTGAGGCTACTAGAAGAGTGGATAGAAAATTCTCAGTCTAAATCTCTGAGCTCTAGATAGATATTTCCAGGTACCAACTAAATATTGCCACTTTATTATCACACAACCATTGTAAACTAAAACTTGGCAAAACTGAACTTTTCCTATTAATCGTGCACCTTCTCATTCAATTTCTGCCATTGAAAGTATCACTCTCCACCTATCTGTCTCAGTAAGTAATCTTAATCATCCTCCTGCACCTTTTCTGAGCATGCAAACTTGTCCTCTAACTTGACTGTGACTGATAATATTGTGCAACAAATTAGATAAGAAAACTGCAAGTATCTAGCTTAGTGCCTGAATGGAGCAAATATTCCAATAAATACCACACTGAACTACTTGCTACATGCCCTCTCAACTCCACATCCCTCTGCAGGGAACAGACTGGTGACATTTTCTGATTACGTTTTATGTAACTCTTTTTATGTAACTCTTTTTGAAGCCCCAACTCAAGCACCACATTCTCTGTAAAGCATTCTAAGATCTCACCATGTAATTATAACACTTAATCTTCATTGAGTTATAGCTATTTATATCTCTTTCTATTCCTTAGGCTGATATAAACAGACTACAAACTCTTCCTTGCAAAGACTTTCCTGTGGCTTTAGGTCTCATGCAAAGCTCTGTGTCTGCTTTTATTGTGTGTGCATGATCTCAGAAGCAGCTGACAACATGCATCCTGCCTCTGGTTTATGCTTAGCTTCTTGACCCATTGAATTATTAAAGTACTCTCTATCTGTGACCAATGCTGCTAAAGCTGTCCAGAAATGCCAGCTTCACACCAAGGCTGTTCTCTGACATGCTTCAATGAAGCAGACATCTCTTCTCTTTGACTGGAATCTTGTCGACTTTTCTGATAATAGAAGATTCTTTGTCCATCCCAGAAACCACTGCTTGGAGTCATCCTGACTTGCCAAGCAGAATTTTCTATTTCATCTCACCTTCATGAAGTGCTTTAGGAACAAACAGATGAATTATACCAAATCAATCATAATCTCAATAAGCCTATCTTAAACTAAAAGGTTGTTGTGTTGGTGCTAGGCACTATCTTCCTTGCCGCTTGGAAATAGCATGCCTGCAAATGAAGTTGCACAAACCAGCAGAGCATGAAATATGAACTAGAGCCCCTGAAACCTGACAAGTGAGCTAATAAATTCCCTTGGGATTTAAATAAGAGTCAAATTTCTATCACTCATAACTCCAAGAAATCCAATAATTTCTAATACTGTTTTAATATGGAAACCAGACTACTTGCCCTGGAACAAGTGTGATCCACAGTGTCAGGGTTGAGCTCCACCTTCTCCTTCTACTGCCAGATGTACTGTTTTCCTTCCATTCCTTCTACCTCCTAAGAGATAGTCTGAAAACTCCTGAACCTTATCCACCTAGCATGCATTACAACCTGGTGCTCTAAAGTTGGTCATTGTGCTTCAGGTCCTAAAAAGTGAGTGAGAAGTTCAACATTTTTTCTTAACCATTTTTTGTCAGAGACCAGGGTCTAGAAAATTATTTCCTACAAAGGGCAAGGCATAAACACTTTATGCTTTGTGGATTACAATTATTCATGTCACCACTGTTCAACTCCATTAGTGTGAACATTGACAACATGGAAATGGATGAATATTGTTTCAATAAACTTTATTTATAGCTACTACAATTTGGATTTCATGTAATTCTCACATATCATAAAGGTTTTATGATTTCTTTTGTTTTTTCAAAACTTTGCACCAAAAACATATACAAGGAAAAATGAAGGAAGAGTGTCAATAGATTGTTAGGAGTGGGAGGAAGGGAAGGCAAAGGAGTAAGATACACTATGTGCATGCACCAACTCTGCACAAGGAGTTCAAGCAGTATGGACTATGTATGTAATGATAAACTAAAATAAATTTAAACTTAAAAATATTAACTCATAGTTCATTTACAGACTGCAGTTTACTTTCTCTTGATACACATCAGAGTTCTTTCCTTATCTCCCAAAACTAACCTCACCCAACCTCACCCAGCCAATTCATCAAATGTAGCACATAGGGTAAAGCTATTTGAATACATTGTCAAATTTGTTTTTTGTTTTGGTGCTGGGAATCTAGCTCAGGACCTGTGCTTGCCAGGCAGGCACTTAGCCACTGAGCTACCTCCATGATCCTCAAATCTGTGTCTTAAGTGCATAGCTCATGAGGCTCACCTAAGGAAACTTTCAACACAAATTTGTTGAGTAACTGAATGATTAAGAAGTAGTGGAAGAAATGGCAAAGTTAAAGAAAGAGAGAAATTGGATTTCTAATTTTTAATTTTATGATTCCTTACATGAAGCTCCTTTTACTAGCATAATGAAAGTGAAGAGGCCAGGAAGAACGGTTATTCTGGAGGGCACTCAATGCAGGGCAAGGATTCTCCTGGTCAGCCAGTTGGAAGAGCCAAATGTAGATGCTAAGAGAAAGGGCTGGCCAGCTGGACCTCTGGACTTTGAATATGAATTCTGAAAGTTCATCCTGCTAAGTTTTAAACTGCCAGCATCACCGTGGCTGACTGAAGCCAGACATAAGACTGAAAAATGACAATTCACCATTCTCAATTAACCTAAAGTTTTCTGATAGTCAAACATTATCATAATTACCAAGTCAATTTCCCTATGGAGTTGAAGCATTCATGTAGGAAATGAAGTAATTTTTCATATTTAAATTCAAATACTTAAGTTTAAATCTAATAAAGATAAAATGATAATAAGTTATTGTTTTAAAAGGGGGGAAACCCATGAATTCTACCCTACGCTTCAGCCCCTGGGTGCCTTATGACCATGATGCATCTCGCAGAACTACTACATGCGTAGTACGTGCAGACCTCAAAGGGTACCTGACTTGGGAAGCGATTACAACTCTAAGAGCCTGGAAAGCCACATCTGGCACACAGATGACAATATTAACAAAGGTAGAAAATCTACTTCTTGTTTGTGTGGAGGCAAATGTCAAACACTCCTATGCATAGGGCCTCAGGAAGCTTAGTTCTCATCCAAGCTCGGCCATGCTGGTCTCTCCATCTTTTTTTTGCTCCTCCATGCTCCCCTCTTTCCTTAATCTCCACCTTTCTAAGACAAAAACAAACACAAGAAGCTTTTCACATCAGATGGAAGGACAAAATGGAAGGACTCAGAAAATTCTATGTGCAGTGAGTGGGCAAACAGCTGACTTTTTGCAGATAAACTCCTACTTCCAGCATCTACTTGCACACATTCACTCATCTATATGTCCCGGGAGCCACAGTTCTTGGAAGTCTGCAAGTATAACAGGCAGAACTTTAAGCCTCAAACTTCTGTCTTTTTTTTTTTAAGTGTTGGACTTTGTTTATTTATTTTATTTTATTTTATTTTATTTTATTTTATTTTATTTTATGTTTCCATAGTTTTATTGAGAAACAAATAGCAATGAGACAGTTTCAAATCAAACTGGTAGGACAGTTTCAATAATTAACACATTGCATACATTCTT
>NW_004524658.1:5861556-5878111 GCF_000260255.1 Octodon degus
TTAAGCTTAACAGCCTAAGTTGTATGGTAATAACAATAAGCTTGTCTTCTGGATGGTTAACAACCTAAGTTTGCAGACCAAATTAGAGAAAAAGGAGGGCCACAAGGAAAGCCAACATTTTGGCCCTAGCCTTCCAAGGTCAATTAAGACTCAGGACATATGAGAACTTGTACTGTTACGTCATATAACTCGGTAGTGTCCCAAATTTTCTGATCAAGGAGATTATGGGGCCAAAGAGGAAAGTGATCAATGATGTAGAGTGTGCCAGACTTCTGTCCTTGATGCTGTCCTTGTGAATACATTACACAGCAAAGGAATTTTGCAGATATAATTAATGTTTCCAGTCCATTGACCTTGAAAAGGGAGAGAGTCCATGTTAAAAAGTCCAGGTGGGCTCAGTGTAATCACCTGAACCCGTAAAATGAGAAACCCAGGCAGGTAAAAGGGAAAGTCAGAAAAATTCAATATTTAAGGAGGTTTCAATGTATCGCTGCAGGTTGAATGATGGAAGGACATGGAACAAGGCATGCAAGAGGCCGTTAGGATCTAAGAGAAGGCTGGCTAAGCACCAGCGGAGGATGTAGACTTCAGCCTTACATCTGCAAGGAGCTGAACTCTGCCAATGAGGTTAAGGTTTTGGAAGTGGATGTTTCCCCAGGGCCTTCAGATAAGAGCTTACCCTGGCCAATACCTTCAAGTGTGCTTTGAGAGACTCTATAGAAAACCTAGCTGTACCATGCCAGACTTCTGAGCCATAGAGAACTGTGAGTTAATAAGCGTGTGGTGTTCCAAGGCACCACACTTGTGGGTAATTTATTACTTAGCAATAGAGAATTAATAGATGAAAAAGCAGGGAATAAAATGGGAGGAGAGCTCTGCCAGCATGTAGCTTATAGTCCATCAAGTAAAGATAGACGATGAGCAACACATCACCAGGAAGAAAGGGGTACAGGTTAGGAGCTCCCAAGCGCTCTTAAGAAGGGAAATATGAGTAACAAAGCTAAGTGGCAGCATAGCAAAGGTGACTGGAGGTAGAACTAAGGCAGAAAAATGTCTACAGGAGGAAGGAGATTGCACTTCGGCTGTGTGTTCCAGGCTCTTGGGGGTTACAGAAGGGGCAAGGGCCTGTTGAGAGAATACTGGAATGCAGAGATGAAGGAACTTGGACAAAAAGAAAAGCAAATACTTGGAGCAAGAACATGAAAAACAGAGCAAAGCACATGAACAAAGGCTCCTAACCCCACACAGTGCTGGTGAGGTTCCAGGAATAGCAGGAGGGATGTGCTCTAAGGCAAGCTGGCAGAGAAAAAGAGTAGCGGGGGGGTGACGCAAAGCAGTATCAGATGGCCCTCAATGGCTGCCCTGAATATTGTGTTTTTCCTCTGGGGGAATCTGGGTTTTGAACAAAAGAGTGTTACTGGTTACCTAGGCTATAAAAAGATCACTGGTCATCTCAAAGTAAGTGTCTGCTAACTATTAGATGACTGACACAATAACCAGTGAGCAAGGATGGTGACTTGGACATGAAGAGCAACAATGAGAAGCAAGAGAAGTGAAGAGAGAGACAAAAGGATTCCACGTGGGATTGAATGTGAACTTATTCAAGAAAACAAGATCTTAAATCACTCCAAAGTTCTGGGACTAAGTAACCAGAAATATAAATGGCCATCAGTTAAGGTTTGTCCAGAACAGAAATGCAGTCTAACATATGCTACACTGGAGGTGTCTAATGGCCATACAAGTGGAGATTTTGATGAAAAACTTTCATAAACTCGCCTTGTACTTCCTAAGGGAGCTATGGATTGAGAATCACTAAGAAACTGGGAGTCACCCCAAGAAAAAGATGTTACATAAAGACAGTAAATATATCATGACTGTAGCGACACTGTTAATAAGAACCTGGAAGGGAAATATGTGATACTCCAACTTACAGAGGAGGGAAACTTGGCAAGGGGGTCTTAGATACAGAGCAGAGGATGAGGCCATGGACTCATAACATTTCCCCAAGTCTCTAGCATGCATTCTTCCATTCAAGCCTCACTCTTCAGTCCCTCTTTGTGCCTTCCTAGCTTTCAAATGCAAAAGACAGAAAAGCAACATTTCAGAATCCCCAGTATGCAAATTGGAAGAGTAAGGGACATCTGGAGAAGTCCATTCTAAATTAAGCTTTATTGGCTAAACTCTTCAACTTAGTATCTTCCAGAATGTATTCTATGTTTCCCCATTATTCTATCTTCATGTTGGCCCTGCTGTCTTTTATCATTTTAATTTTCTACCATAACCTCCCAAGGAGTTTGATTCTGTCAGTCTTAATATACATTGTTATATTCCCTGCACTCTACTAAATCTTTTTTTCTTTTCTTTGATTAAACATATTTTGAGAACTGACACTAAGTTCTCTATGGTTTCATGGTTGATGACAAGAATTGCATAGTACTTACTGATACATATGTATGAGTTTATCTTTGTATTTCAACATACTTGATTTGTAGAGATCGATTGAATGAAATGATACCATGTTACCAAATGATGCATTAAAATGATGAGTGTAATTGTGTTTCTTTTGTATCACATTTGAAAATCTGAACTTATACTTATGCCAACTGTTTTTGAACCTTGTTTAAACTGCTTTTGTGGGCCTCAGATATCCCTGAAAATAAAGCAAAGACATATTTCCAACTGAGATGAAAGATGAAAAAATCACCAGTACCTCTCATCTTTCTGTTTCGCCTTTGTTATGATCCTCACATCTAGAGGGCTATTTCCTCTGCTCTCACATATCATGAATGAGTATCACACTCATGCCAGTGTAACTATTCAGTCTTCATGAAATTAACTTCAGTGAGAAAATTCTAGCTGTAAAACTTTGGGCTTGACTACTGACTTCTAAATCATTTTCTAGGAGGGTACTAGAATTTGAGGTTCTCCCAAAATCAGATTCTGAGACTAGGAGGTAAGTACAAGCAAAAAGCATGAGGTACATCCCACAGAGAAAAAGAAATCAGGCAATGAGTAGAGACATGAAAGAAGCCAAACAATGTCATTTTATCAAGCCCAGTCTTACTAGGAAATAGTAGGAGACAGTGAAAAACAGGTTTACAGATATCTAACAGAGAAAGTATACATCCTCTACCAATATGTCACCATTTCTCAAGAACATTACACGCACATCGCTTCTTCCTTGCCCAGCATCTGGGCTGAGAGCAATCCTTCTGTGGAGATCACAGTGTTTGCTGTGGGGTGCAATTTGTGTGGTCCTGAAGCACAAATGAGGCACAAGTGGATCTGCCACACAGTCTGAGGGTACTTGTGTGAAGCCTCCCTCATTTCTTTTTTGACCCAGTACATGTTATTTCACAGCTGTTCAAACCTGGAGCCAGTGAAGGAATCAGAGTGACCATGTTGACCCAGCACGTCAGACACATTGGTCACCTCTGAGTGGGCATATACCAGAATAAAAGCTCGGGGCAGAACTTGGACATTGGTGTACATGCTGACAGGAAGGCTCCCACTGGGGCATAGAAAGGTTCAGCAAGTGGTCAGGGAGCCCAGGGCTGCTTCTGGCCTCCTCTCTACACTTGGACTCAAGCTGCCTGAGAATGACACCAACACAGATGGGAAGAAGAGCTGGAAAGAGATAGGCAGAGTGCTGGTGATGTCATCCTTGTACACAGGATCAACCGTGCTTGAACCAAACCCTACCCCCTGGGATATTATACTTACTTGAGATAAATGAAAATTCTCTCTCTCTCTCTCTCTCTCTCTCTCTCTCTCTCTCTCTCCCAAACACGTATTTTAAAAGTAATTTTTATTCTGATTGTTTATACTCAATTATATACCTCCAGTAAAAATTACTGTTAAGTTTATGAGAATCCAAGCAAATAGATACTTTGATCAAATATTATCTGAATAATATTCAAATTATATTAAAGGGCATGTAATAGGAGTTGACTTTAGATAAATTGATATAATGTCTATCAGTCTTTTCTGTACACCTTTAATTTATTCAGAAAATATTTATTAGAGGTGGAGCCTCAAAAGAAAACAAAAAGAGTATAAATATTCAGTCTTCAGAAAGATATGATGCTCATATTGTATTTATATTTATTGTTATGATCCTCACAGAGACTTAAATGTTGAGGTTCCACAACTAATAAGTTACAATTTCTAGGACTTGAACCCAAGTGACTTTTGCTTGCTTTCTGATTTGGGTTCAAAAAAACAGAACAAATAGAAATGCATATGTATATATATGAGAAAAAAGTATATATAATTATGTAAACATACATATGCCTGTGAACTGATAGAAACAAATATATATATATATATATTTGTGCATATATATATATATATATATATATATATCCACAAATTAAACTGAATGAGAACAGAATCTATTCTGAATCTAATCAACTGAATTTGATTTGGTTCTTGTGAACTCAGGTATTACTGCATACACATGAAGAGAGAGTGTGGGCATGAGAACAAGAGACAGACAGAGTCAGAGAAAGAGACAGACAGAGGGAGAGAGAAAGATAAAGAGAGAGAGAGACAGAGAGAGAGAGAGACAGAGAGACATTCTGAATGGTTAATTCAAACATTTATGAAAACAGAAAGCCACACAGCACATCTTATGCAACCTGGAGGAAGGAAGCATTGTACTTCCAGTCCAAACCCAAATCCTGAGAACAAAAAATTATGATCTTTGGAGACATGAGAAGAGGGATGATTCAGCTTGGGAAGGAAAAGCAAACTTGTCCTTCCCCTGCCTTTTTCTTCTATCCAGGCCCTCTGTGTATTAGGTGATGCCAGCCCACATTAATAAGGCTGACTTTCTTTACTACCCATGAATTCCTTAGCACACTTATTCACATACTAATTTCTTTCAACCCCCTCCTCCACAGACCAAAATCAATGCTGTACCAGCTATCTGGGTATTTGTGACCAGTCAAGTGGACCCCAAAAATTAACCATCACTTTCCCCTATACTACTTTTCTACTAAGTGCCTGGGTTTAAGCAGAGTGCTACAGAAAAAGAAACTAGAGAAGAAGTAATGAAGGAAATCTCTAACCACAAGGTAAGTAGCAGGGAAGAGACCTATCCACAAACATTTACAGAGTGGATACTGAATGTCACATCCATGTACAAAAGATCTTAAGAAAAGGACCAACTGGGAAAGATTTTATGAAGAAGGCACCACTTACACAGGATGTAGCTATGAAATAGTGCAAGATGAACATTTTAGCTGGGACAAGGTTGCCCAGAAGCATAAATCCTGTGCAGGTTATATGTGCTGCAAAGACTCTTCAAAGATAGAGGGGAGAACTCTAAAGCAGGATCATTTAGTTACTAATGCACCTCAGAAAACCTTTCAATTAACTCAATTTATTTTGCTAAATAAATAATAGTATCTGTAAATTCATGTGTTTCTTGTACTATGTGTTTTCAAATACATGTATTGTAGTAAATGTATAATTATTACAATTTTTTAAAAGTCAGCCTAGGGGTCGGGGAGATGGCTCAGTGGGATAAGCGCTTCTCTGGCAAGCGCAAGGGCCTGAGTTCAATCCCCGGTTCCGCAAAAAAAAAAAAAAAAAAAAAAAAAAAAAAAAAAAAAAAGGTCAGCCTAACCATCACCTACAATAATCTCCATGCCAGTTGAGTGGAAAAAACAAAAATTTCAGAGCTAGATGGGCCTGACCTCTCTCCTAGCCCTGCCTCTGAATTTTGACATTAGATACTGACCTCTCTAAAACTACATTTTCATATTTGGAATATTTTGGAAACTAACAAAATTAATGGTTGTGTGACTCACAATGAAACAATTTCTGTATATCAACAAAAATAAGAAATGATATGCCCAGCTTTCTCCTCTGCCAGCCCCATCCATACCAGTGCTGCCATCAGAGTTAGTCTTTGTATAAGACAAGTCACTTTGGAAGCTCAGACCTCCACTCCTTTTTCTCATATCAATGACCCCACGATAGTCAGCTGCAATAATACAAACCTACTGTATCAGCAAAACCTTGGAAAATTGCCCATAAAGCCTTGGTGATTAATGATGAGTGCTGAGCCTGACCAGGACCCTGACACAGTGTGACTTATTATGGCATCATGGATTATAATAAAGTGAAGTGTGTCATATTGGATCACAACATGGATAAATCCAAATACGATTAAGTGATAGCTAAGCTTCAATAAGGCCTCTGTTTTGTGGATACTAAAGGATGACACAATAACCCATACCACTAGTTATCAAAAGCAAACTAGTCATACAGCTGGACTGGTCTATGCTGAGTGGGTTTACCAAGCACATGGCATGCAGATTCAAAGAATGAAAGGCAATTCTTTAACCATACCTTTCACTACCAAGATGTTTCTTATTCAGTAGTTTACTACAGGTACTGCATGACATAACTTTTGCCTTCTCCAAAAGGGAAGTGCTACTTCACTTCCTACAAGGAAATTCACACACCTACAATATTTAAATGGCAATGGAATACCCATCTCTGACAAAACTAAACAAAAAAAGAGATACAAATGAAGGGCCATTTCCTATCTATCTATCTATCTATCTATCTATCTATCTATCTAATAGTTAAGATAGATATACAGCTACTTTCCTTTAATTCAATGAGAGGAAAGATTTGTACTAATAGTGTTTAGACAGGATATCATGTCTGCACCTTGTAGTATGAAGACAGCAATATGCAATGTATTAATTATTGAAACTGTCCTACTAATCGGTTTTGAAACTGCCTCATTGATACTTGTTTCTCAATAGAATTAATAAAAATAAATAAATAAATAAACTTAAATAATTTCCATGATCACACAGACAAGAGAAAACCAAGTATTCAAGTTCAAGTCTTACTCCAAATTTTCTATTCATCGTATAATTGCTGAGATTAAAAAAAAAATTATAGGGGCCGGGGAGATGGCTCAGTGGAATAAGCACTTCCCTGGCAAGCACAAGGGCTAAAATGGATCAGGTTTGGAGGCAAAAATAATACAGTAAACAAACATTTTGTTGCCAAATACACTTTAAATACTTGAAATACCTTACTAATGTGTTATTTCTGCCAACATGCATTTTAAAGCTGTTTCATTTAAAATGTGCCATTGAGTATGTTAACCACAATTAACCAAGGAAGACTTTTCTTTTGTCTTCTTGAGATAGGGTTTCACTCTGCACTTCTGGCTGGAACTCACAGTGAGCCTCTTGTTTCAGCCTCCTGAGTGATGGGATTACGGGCGTGCATGACCATGGCTGGCAACATTCTATAAATATGTGTATTCAGCACAATTGATGGTTATATGTTGTACAATAACATAATTTAGTCAACAATATATGTCTTGATTTTGGTACTTCAAAGGAGAAGCTTAATTTCAGGTTTTATTTAAAGGGCAATTAGCCTTTGGTAATGTTCTGCTCCATGCAAAATAGCACTTATTTTTTAATTTATAGTCACCAAAAAAGCTTAAAAGTAGAATAATTTTGTGGAGAAGGTAAGTAGCACTTCCCTTTTGGAGAAGGCAAAAGTTATGCCATGTAGTGCCTATAGAAACAGTTATTGTTGCTAGCTTCAAACCTGTCTTATTATGCATGTCAGGAGGACAAATTTCAGGAGGACAAATTCTAAAAGGGCACATGAGAAACAGGTGAGCTTTTTTAAGTTCATTATTTACTATGGGCTCTTAAGAAGAAACATGTGGTTTATGAGGGGTTATTGGAGCCAGCTTCAGATTTTTGAACGAAGCTCTACCAACAGCTTTCTAATTGAATCTCAAAAGACTGTAATTGTGTTTTACTCCATAGTCAGTTCCATTCCATGCAGCTACAGTGGGTTGTAGGTAATCAGATTACTCATGGGTTACTGCCTGCAGCCCGCAGGAGAGTGCCAACAGTAAGAAGGCAACGCGTTGTAGGGTTAATGAAGCTTAATGTGGTGCCAATATCACACTGAGCCATTGCCTACAGAGTGGGAAAGGATTAGATCCCATGTTAATACGCCATTTGACCCGTGCCAGAGAAGCAGTTTAAATCACTGAATAAGTATGTAAGTCACCACCGAGAAGCGTTTGCCATGCCAGCTCTCGTTGCTGTGAAAACACGTTGTTCCCTCACTTGTGAATTTTAGCTTTGCTGCTTTTTAAAGTACAGTTTCAACATTGGATCCTAACATCCCTGGAAAGGCCACACAGGAATTCGAGTCTCTTAAGTTGGAGCCAGTGCAAAGGAACTCACATGCGCTTCGCCAGAGTGATCTAAACCCCTCTGGAGAATGAGTGTGAAACTGATGTGCCACGATGCACCCCAATCCGTGAGTGACTTCAGCTCTACAAATTTACCTTTTACTCACATGCATAGGCCATCCTGAGCCTTCGGTTTCTTACCACTGATTAAGATTTGGCCAAATGATCTCTCATATTTCGTTTCTGCAGGTACTGTGCAAGGTTGAAATAATGCATAGAGAAAACAACAAAGTTGTACTGTTTGTACTGCACAGCACTAGGGGTAGAAACACTCTCAGCTTCTGCTTAAAGGATGGGACCGGCACCGCCTGTGCCCCCACCACACAGCTTGAGATGAGCAGAAGGGACCACAAATGCATAGAAATGCACGAGACAGCATTTCTACGGCAAACCTTTATGCTCTTCAGTGTATACAGTTAGGATTTAAGACCTTCTCCAAGTATAGGAAAACCCTATTCAATACTCTATTTGTCAAACCAGTTCTCACTAGTGTGAGAAACTGAAAAAGTAGATATGATCCAAAATGTACAATAGGGGCTTGCAGGTTAGCTTGGTTGTTTAAAGCACCTGCTTGGGCAAATTCAGGCAAGTGCAGGGGACCACGGTTCAATCCCCAGCTCCACAAGCCGCACCATACCCACCCTTAGGCAGCTTGAGCCAGCCAAAAAAAATCCTCAAAATGTACAATAGATGCTGCGAGCTGTTCAAAAGAAAAGACAAACTAATGGAGAAAGGAAAAGGAGAAAGGAAAAGAAAACTACATATATATGTATAAATGATATATACATATATCATATATACTATACATACTATACATATTATATATAGTATATAAGATATATAGTATCTTATATAGTATATAAGATATATAGTATATATCATATATACTATACATAGTATATACAGATATCATATATACTATGTATAGAATATATACATATATCATATATACACATATATATATATATATGATAGTTAATATGCTTATATAGCTAGCTTCTCTTAGTTCACTGAAAATAAAGATTTGTGCTAATACTGTAATACAGTTGGACAAGATATCATTCCTATATCTTGTACTCTGAATAATTACTACAAAGATAACATTACACAGCATTTTATTAATTATTGTAACTCTCTAAGCTGTTTTGGAACTCTGTTTAATGTTATTTTTATTTTTTTCTCTTTAAAATGAAAAACAATGTTCATGAACTATCTAAGTTACTAGGGAATAATAGCAAATGATTAGTACAATTTAAACAGACTTCATGACAGAGACGACTCTTTGGTGGTTTCTCGTTACTTCCTTTCATCTTTCATTTAAAATAGAAAATACACGTGTAGGTACAAATTTTAGAAGATGCAGAAGGCTATAATAAGATAAGTGGAACTCCCATTCTTATCCTTTTTGTGCATCATTTCAGAAATATTCTATTAATATACCTGCATCCAATTTTACATTTGAGTCAATTAATGGCTGCCTGCATGTGTATGTATTTGAGCCCAATTTTTTGAAGTCTACTTTTGCAAGTCTTTATACATGAGGGTTTATTTATTTATTTATTTTTTCTTTTTGTACGGGGGATTGAACCCAGGACCCTGCACTTGCCAGGCAAGCACTTATTCTACTGAGCTATCCCCCCAACCCTTTTTTTTCTTTTTAAACAATGAGATAAAACTGGAAGATAATAGTGTTTGATTATGTTTTACATCATATGCATCTATGGAACTAATGGGGCTTCTTTACAGATTCTTATAGTTAATAGCTCTCAAAAACTTTACACGAATGGAACAGCACCATACTGTATAAACTTTTATTTCCATTCTCTATTTAATATTACGCCTAATGAATGTTTATAAAAACAGTTCATCCCTCACTATATATAATAGTGTCTCACTATGTATTTCAGGTTAGCCTTGAACTCACTGTGTCGACCAGGCTGTCCTCAAACTGGTGGCCATCTTCCTGCATCAGCCAACTGAGTGCTGCGATTATAGGAGTCCACCACTACACCCAGCTCTTGTTGAATTACATTTTAATTTTATTGTGATCAGGAAATTTTGTGCTACTGAAGTATTCTTTTATCTGTGTTACATTTACTGAGACTTGTTTTATGGCACAGAAGATGATTTTGAAAAAGAAAATAAACTTTATATGCAATAGAAAAGGTATGTATTCTGCTGGCTGGATGAGTGTTCTATAAATGCCAATTAGATCAATTTAGTTCATACTTCTGCTTATATTTGCAAAATATGTACTAATTTTCTATTTATGTGTTCTATTAGCTGGAGAAGAAAAGTTTTAAAATTTTCACTTTTTCAGGATTTACTTCTCTATGTAATGCTATGATATTTTCCTCATATAATTTAAAATTCTGATGCCAGATCAATTAATAGGATTTTTGTGTTTTCAAGTTGATTAATTAGTCACTATTAAATGACTCTTTCCTTAGAAGCGTTCTTTCCCAAGAAACATAATTTGTCTGATATTATTATATCTGCTGTAATCTTTTTTCTTCAGTGTATCAATTCCATTAGTATGTCAATCATACTGTATCAATTTTTAGATCAGAGAACAAAAATGTTTTTCATAATCATATAATAATCAACTCTGGCTGTTTCTGTTTCTCTGGCTATCTTGGATATGTAAGTCCACTGCTTTGTAATTTGGATTTGCCAATGATTCTTTTGTTGAGCAGATATTTTATTTGTATATAAAAAAATGCAAAGGGAGAGGAGTAGCAACTTACATAGGAGAAAGCAGCTCTATTTCACCTACTTCCACAATGTGGATACAGCCTCTGAGTTCTTTCTCATCTCCTTCAGCCTGTAGTAATCTATGTTTTCCTTCTTATGGGATTAATTCCTTCAGTGCTAGGACATCAGCAAGGTGGCTGAATGTTCCTTTTCCATGGGAAGTTCTCACATTCTTGCCAGGATAAATGTGAGCCAACTTACTTCTATTTTTTTTTCTCCCCAGTCCTTTGCTTCTCCCAAATTCACCTCCTTTTCTCAACATATAGAGGGCAATTTTTAAAATCCACTGTATAAGTAGATTGCCCATCTCGGGAAAACATACCAGTTGCCCTTTCTTGCTGGTCAGTAAGCATTTGCAAGCAAATCTCTTTCAGCTGTGCGGAGGACCACAGGGATGGCTCTTGCTGAAAGAAGTTATTTGTCTCCATTTTGGGTCATCCTCGCCCTGCTTCCACATACTGATATATACAGAGCTGGCTAGGAAAATGACCCTACCCCCTAAATGACTTTAAGAAACGCAAATGGGCCTAGCTGAGGTGTTGATGTGTAGCTTTTGAAGTAATGTGACAGGTCAGTGATGCCCTGCTACCACTCTCTACTGTTGAGCATGAGCTAGACCAAGTGACTCTCTGCTGTCTGCTATGATCGAGCCTTGAGAGAAAGGTTGGGATGTCCCAGACAGGAAAGTCAGACATCAAACCTGAGGCAGCAACTCGAAACCCAAGCTACTACCTCAAACTCTGTTGTGCAGATTTCTCCAACTTTAGAGGGTACCTGTTACTATCATGCAGTACTCGTCTGCATGCCTCCAACTGCAGGTTGCAGAGATGCTATCGTGCCTCCTACCTAGCCCAGCTCACAGCTCTCAGGCCCTTCCCACCATTCATTCAGTCAGTCACTCAACCCCGAGCCCTCCCCTCTTCACAATTAATAAAAACAGGTTTGGGCCCGGGTTGTGTATTTTGTTCCAGTTAGCCATTGTTTGAGCCGGGTTTAGGACTCCTTTGGCTCCCCACAACTACAGATTAGGTCTTTGTCTCTTTATTCTTGCTGTGGATTGCACCAAAAGTGGTAGATTGAAATTGATGTACTAGAATTCCAATAACTTTTCTTTGAGATAAATTTTTCTGGGTTGAAAAGAAACCCTGTTCTTTCCCCAGTGAGAAGAAAGGAAAAGGGTCCAACTATGCCCATGATCTACATTTTAGGTACCCACCTAAACTTTCCCAAGGAAGAGCATATAAAATAGAGTTAGCTTTCAGAACAAAACCATCCACTTTTTACTACATAACCCCTCAGCAGTCCATGAACCCAAATACTTTGTTTTAGCTCCGTCTTTGAATTAAGAATAAAACTCATTTTCTCCATTCCTTACTCAGCGATTTTAAAGGAAATGCAAAAATCTAAGCGACTTACTTAGAAAAACACAACAAATCCAAAGTAGTCACCTCTATCGTGGGGAATCACTGCAAGACACCTGGACTAAACTCCAATCAAGGAACTAGAAATACATGCTTTCTGAATTTCAAATTTTAAAAAAATACTATATGATAGAGACTGTTCTAGATCTTAGTCCTACCCTCTGAACTGTCTGTCCATTTGCTTAGATATAAACCATGATTTAAGCTGAATATTTCTCTTTGCTGGTTTCCTTTCCTATAGAAGTTTGGAAGTGCCCAGGTCTCTTAATTTCATAGCATTGCTTTCCCTACTGGATCAAGCTGAAGCTGTTCTGTCAGTACCAGTACCTTCAACATATTATGGATCATCTATGAATCTTGTTGAAGTTTCCTACATTAACAGAAACCATTCACACAAATATTTTGTATTAATTTTTACACTTGGAGCTCCTACTCATTTTGTAGGACAATACACTGGAACCTGTGAGAAGTCTAATTTTGATGGAAATAAAGTGTAATTCAGGTTTGAATTGTCTTTAGATTGGCTTTCTTTTGGCCCAAAAAAAGTCTCATAAGATATTATCTGAAATCTTTCAGAAACCTTAAAAAGGATTTTAGAGATATTTTTGAATCATGTTTTTCTGACAATACCCTGGATTGATCTTTGCCTGAAAGCAATTTCCTAATTTGAATACTTGTTTACCATCTGGAGAGGTCAAGAATGAGAAACTGCCTTATTTCTGAGCCCAAATCTTGGCTTCTTTATATCTAACAGTTCATGTTTAGCCTTATGTCTTTAGTTCTTCTCATTTCATTATAGGCCAATAGAAGAAGCATAGTGAAAGCTCCAGCAATATGCTTAGAAATCTGTAGGCAGGCTATCGGTTCATTAGGTACATGCATTCTCCATCTACAATAGATGAGAGCTTTGCTAAGCTTCTCACTACTGCCTAACAAGTATCATTCCCTTGTAAAAGGAGGCTTCAAAGAGCAAATATGTCAGTGCGAACCAGGTGAGACACTGTCTCAGAATTCATGAAGAAACACTGCCACTGCATTCTATTTCCATTCAGTGGGGATGAAAGTAGACTTCCTCCAGCTTCTAACATATGTTTATTCTCCTTCATTTATTTAAGTTCTCCATGACATACTCTTCATGCCATTTTCAATTTTCCTAACAAATGTTAGCTTCTTACAATTATTGGCCATGTCTTAGTTTCAGAGTCAGTACCCCATGGTGGAGGATAAGTTATGACATTCTCTTATGTGGCACTCAAATATTTTCTGTTTACCCATTGCGATTTAATAATCCATTTACAATTTAATGTCATAAGAAAAGAAAACTCATCTTCTGTATTATTTCTTTGGAGTCTGAGTATTGCTTGAAGCTAAGGCAGTTGGCTCCACTGGGCAACTTTTTAAAAAATTATGTTTATTTTTAATTGACACATAAATATACAATACTATAAATAAGAGTGGAGTACCATGCAATTTTTGATATATTTATACACTGTAAAGATTAAATATATCCATCTCCTTAAGCATTATTGCTCATTTGTAATGAACAATTTTAATATTATTTCTTCTAGCTTTTTGAAATATGCACTATCTTATTATCTACAGTTGCTATCATGAGCAATAATATAGTAGAACTTCTTGCTCCTACCTAAACATAACTTACTACCTAGTCACTCATCTTTTCCATTTTCCTTCTCCATACTTTCTTGTCAACCTTCAGTCACCAATACTTTCCACTTAACTTCTGTCAAAATAGTTTCTGATGTGGATATTTGGCTATGATCATGAGGTACTTGTTTTTCTATATAAAACTTGGCTTTCTTGTCTCCTGACCTTTTTCATTCATAATTAACTCCTGTTCTGTCCATGCTTTTGCAAATAACATTTTATTCCTTTTTATGGCTCAGTACTATTCTGTTGTATATATGTTCTACATTTCCTTTATCCATTTGCTAGCAGGACACTTAGATTGTTTCTATTTCTTGCCTATTGTGAATAATACTAACATAAACTTACAGATAGCTCTTTGCTGTACTGTTTTCATTCCCTTTGAATATGTATTCAGGAATGGGATTGATAGATTATATAGTTGTGCTATTGTAGTGGTCGATACATTGTGTCAACTTGGCCTGATGACTCAATGGTGCACACTTCCAGCTGGTGGGGGTCCTGCCCTGGGGCACAATTGGTTCTCTCCCCAGAGTGACTCAGCACAAAGAGACCATATAAAGGGGCTGAGGAAGTAGTCAATGCTCCACTTCATCGGAGGAATTTCAGTCTTCACATTTGGCTTGCACTTCATCCCCTGACTTGCAGTGCAGGCTCTTAAGCCTCCTTCACCTTCCATTGCAGACTCTTCAGTCTTCCGTCACAGACCCATTAACTAATGAATAGAGACTTGCACAGAGCAAAGCAGTGAGCTTCAGACCTTGGGACTGAGCTCATCAGTCTGGGGTGTGCAGATGCCTCTGCACACTCCCTCATCTGACTCTGCGGCTGACTGTTGTAAACCAATCTGATAATTCCTTATACACTGTATATCTTGTGTTAATATCTGTTCCTTATATTATATTTGTTCCTATTAGTAAAACCCTGACCAATACACCTATTGTTTAATTTTTTGAGAAAGCTTCATAACTATAATAATCTACATTCTCTTTAACAATGTGAAAGCATTCCTTTCTATCCACATCCCCACCAGTGCTTGCTATTTTTAGTTTTATTCATACTGACCATTGTTTTGAGAGTGATTTGAATTTCCCCAACTGTAAAGTTGAGCACCTTTACCTTTGACCTGTTAACCACTTCTATATCTGTCTTGGGAAATGTTTACTGAGTTCTGATGCCTAAATTTTATGGAGGTTATTTGGCTTTTCACTCTTGAGTTTGTGGAGTTCCTTATGTTTTCTTATATTAACTTCTTCCCATGTTATGGTTTAGATTTAAAATGCTCCCCTAAGTCTCATATGTTCAGAGGTGGAGTCTTGAAAAGTAATTTGGTGTTGGGGTGGAATACTCATTAGTAGCTAAACTATTCATGAGTTTGTAGCTGAGTGTGCTCATAGGAGTTGGAGCGTGGTTGGAGAAAGGCTAGGGAGCATGGTCAGGGTGAGTGTATTATTTACTGGGCTTCTCCTTTCTCTCTCTGCTTCCTGGCTGTCATTGGCTGGGCAGATGTCCTCTGCTAGGCTCTTCAACTGTGTCATTTCTATCTTGGAACTACCTGGCCCTGGTGTACATCCCCCCTAAAACTGTGCACCTAATTAAATCTTTTCTTCTTTATTTATCTATTTATTTTTGTATGTTTGGCACCAGGGGTCGAACTCAGGAACTTACACTTGCCAGGGATCAAACTCAGGAATTTGCACTGAGCTATCTCCCCAGCCCAAACCTTTTCTTTTATAAGTTGTTTGTATTGGGTACTTTGCCCCAGTGTTGGAAAAGCTTACTAATATACATTTTATTTGGCAGATATTTTCTCCTACACTCTATATTCCCTTTCATTCTGATAACTGTTTGTTTTGCTGTGCAGAAGCTTTCTAACTAGATGTAATAACATTTGTCTATATTTGCTTTTGTTTCTTAATGCTTTTGGATTCTTTTCCCACAAGAAATTCTTTCTTATTCCAATATTTTGAAGTGTTACCTCTATTTTTTCTAGTAATTTCATTGTTTTAAATGTTACATTTAAGTCTTTAATTCATTTTGAGTTGACATTGTGTAACTGATGAAGTTTTGAGGCTTCATTTCATTCTTCTAACTATAGATGCTCAATATTCCCAGCACCATTTGTGGAAATATCATGCTTTCTCCATTGTATATTTTCAGCAATTTTATCAAAATTCATTTTACTGTAAATATGTATGTTGACTGTAGGCTCTCTGTTCTGTTTCTCTAACCTGTATAAGCTTTTATGTTAATACCATACTGTTTTGACAACTAGGCTTTGTAATATATTTTGAAGTCAGGTAGTATAATACCTCTTGCTTTGTTCTCTTTGCTTGAGATTGCTCTGGAAAATGATAAGAATGCCCATTTTCATTACATGCATTTAATAGTATTGGAAGTTCTAATTAATCAGAAAGAAAAAAATGGCATCTAAATTGGAAAAGAATAAATTAAACTT
>NW_004524658.1:5886813-5892285 GCF_000260255.1 Octodon degus
GAACTTAGAAAAAATGGGGTATACTGATGAATGTCCATTTTGTATCTGTGTATTCAAAGTGGTTGGGATAGATATATAGGTGCATTCTGTTAATGAATAGAATGATTTGCTCTAATGGTGTTTGTAAATAGGATCACAAGTCCGCATCTTGTACAGCAATTAACCACTAAGAAGAATATATGCAGTGTATTATTTGTTGAAACTGTACTACCAATTTGATTTGAAACTGTCTCATTGCTATCTGTTTATCAACAAAATTTTGAAAAAAATAAAAATAAAAAAATAAACTGACATAAAGAGAAATTTCACCCAAGCATTTTAAACCAATGTCAGAAAAATTTCCAAAGTTACCTTGACTAAGAAAAGGGGTCAATGACAAGTGTTTTAATGATTCTAGCTAACTTGCTTTACCAATCCCTTAACATGTATCTCTGTCACAGGTATGACCAAGAATGAGGCCGTCAGCATTCTGTATAAGTAGCGGCTTCTTGGTCCTAACATGTTGATTGATATGATTTTTTGAAAAATATAATGAAAACTATGAAACATTCTAAAATTAACTTCATTCTCCTAGAAGACAGCTATTTCTTTAAATAGTTTCTCTTTTCTCAATACATGTTTGCAAGTACCTAAAAAATACAAAGATGGATAAGACACTGTCCACTTCCTCATGAAAAATAAAGGCTGACATAAAAAACAAAATACCTACATTAACAACAAACTAATACAAAGCACAAAAGTAGTAAGCACCACCTGATATTTTTGGGTAACTATATCTCACTTTAATATATGTTGCATTATAACAAATACCATTGTCGATTTTATAATAAAGAATGGTTTTGCACCTGCTTTAAAGGCCTAATGTATGTTTCTGTAATGGAAATCAGGTACCAGAGTCTGAAAAATGCTTTCAGTGCCATAGATGTAAGAACATCTGAGGGATGTAGTTTAGATGCTGACAAATTGAATTTTTTAAGAGTTTGTTGGCTTAGGGGGAAATAGTAATGAGTATTGGAAAATGAGAATGATTATTCAAAATTGGGATGAAATGATCCAGAAAAACTAGTATGCTACAGTTCCCATAACCAACAAAAACATACGTAAAATGATAAAGCACTTCAGAGGAGATATTTATATTCAAAGCCCAAACATTACTGAATATCTGAAAGGTGCTAGAAGCTACGATATATTCACTATATAAATTATCATTCACAATAGCCATGTAGGATAGGTATTATTAAAACTGGAACCAAGACTTTGGTGGTGGAGTCAAATAATTTCTGAAGACTATATTTTGAAATTAATTTACAGTAAAAGCATGCAAACTCATGCCAAAAGAGAAGGAATGTCTCCCTGGATTCGGAAATAGGACTGTGCCTTTAATAATTTGGATTATTAAAATTAAAAATGTGTCAGTTGCAAAACTTGTTAGCACCATTTGAGGAAGGAAATGTAAGAGTCACAAACTGTGTTGGCAGACTTCACTGGGTCACCTTTGCTAAGGAGCATAACTAAAAGCCTTGGTCATAGCACAGTCTTGCTGCCCTGGATGTGGCTGTAAGCACAGGACTGTGGCAGTGTGCACGCAAGTATTCCTGCCTGAATGACAGTCATCTTAATTTCTAAATAAATGTATCAAGTTGTACCATTAAGATTTCTTATAGTCTGATGCCCTTATTTTGATCTCAGACTCTTTAAGCAATTTTATCATGGAGGAAAAACAGCTCAAAGGGAAGGAACAACTAGGATGAGGAAAAGGAAGCAAGAAAAGAAAAAAGGAAGAGGAAATATAGATGCATAATCACAGGATAGCTTTGATAATTGTGCTGCTGATTTCTACCAGTCTATTGAAAGGAACAGTTAATACTTGTTTTTTTTTTCTTTTTAAATTTCTTTTGACCAATTTTGCATGCTTAGATTTGGTAATCTCAACAATTAATTTGAAGATATTATGCAATATAATAACCATTGCTGAATTCCCATCATTTTGTTTAGTGAAATTCTGTATCATTTTTAATGTTTTTATTCTACTTTTTATTCTCTTTGAAAAAGAAAAGAGCTAATTCCATAAGGGCTGAAATTCATGGAGAAAAGCAGTATTTCTGCTTTGATTGTAATTTTTCTCACTATACTGTGGCTCACCATCATTCTTCATGCACACAATACAATGAGTTTTAGTTATTGTAAGTACTGTCCTGAGAGATATGTTTATGCTCCATATGTTAACAATAACAGGCTTATTATAACACACCAAGCACTATGCTGTGGTGTCTTTGCTGGTGTGGCCCTGCATGCGTATATAGGCCCGCACCTGTGATAGGATTATTCAGATATGAGTGTACATTGTACAGTTCACCTGTCTATGATAAAGTCCTCATTATTCACTTTACTAGTGAAGAATAGAGACTTGGTGAATTAAATTTCTTTTGAAAAAGATCTGAGCATTTTCTTCAATAATAATCCAAGACTTCCAATTACCTATTGGTGTTTCACCAATCTTAATGATTAAGAATTTCTTAATCATTACTGAAAGTAAAATTCCTCAGGATACATAGAGAAAAAAAACATTTTTTCAATTACAACTAAGTCCCATATATTTCTGATACGGGAAAAGGAGTACATTTGGTAGGACAACCTACATTTATTAACAATTAATAGTCTTTCATAATATCTATCAACGCAGAAAATTGAAATATGAAAATTTTTCTCAAGTGTTCATCAAAAGAAAATATTTTGCCTTAAGAAAATATTAAAATAAATCATGGGAGGCTAAATGTGGAAAATCTATTACATAGGTGTTGGGATATGTTTAAAGATTTTGTCACTTGAATAAAGTTAACTCTTGGTAGTAAATATTAATAATTCAACTATTAAAAATGCAGTGTAATCTTCTTTTGCAAATGTCCACTCACTTGTAGCTGAATGGAATAAGCGCTTCAAAGGGAAGGCATAAATATAAGGAGCAAGGGAAGTATGCAAGTTTCATTTATCTTACTTTGTTCAAGACTAACATTACTTACATTTTTAGACCCTGTTTTATCTTTTCTATTCCTATAATGAATGTCGTGTACCATAAGATGGCAGTCACAAGAGAGAAGAGTCAAGAAATTTCATGGCCCCCTCACTAAAATGAAGCAAACAGCATAAGTAATAACCTTCGTTTTTCCAGACTTTACAAGTCTGCCATCCAACGAAGAAATTCCCCATTTCAAGATGAATGAAAATATCACTATTTGTAAATAATACTAATGAAGAAATAGCTTTTATCTCTGAGTTTGAAAGTTTTCAGTCTTGACCATTACCTTATGGTTAGGCAAATTATCAACTGTATTTATAAACTTGTGTTTAAATTCCAGTCTTACTCTCTGATAACCTAATTCATGATCTGATGTTGTGTTCAGTCATGTTCCATGAAAATGAGAGGAGGGAGGAGCTTTTAAGGTCTACCTATTTCTTGCATTTTTTGAAATGAATGCAGATGTAGATCTATTTACTTATTTTTGCATGAAAAATTTACTTGGATAGATTATAATTTTAAAATAAGAAAACAGTTGCTAAATAAATAGGCATCTGTATTTAAGAAATATCCAAACAAGCCAGCCTAAACAACAGTGAATGAATGGTTGCACGTATCAACTGAAGGTATAAATGAACGATAAAAACCCACTAGATTATCCAGAGATATTTGTTACCATTTCCTTTTTCTTTTAAAAACAGTAAGATACGAAGCAAAAACACAAGTATGTAAAATTTGAAGCCAAAGAACATGGATAAAGTAAACAAAGGAAAGTGAAGGCATTTTATTTCTATTTCTTATGCAGTAAAGACCGAGATGGATCAGGTTGAAATGAGAGAAGGTGACACGTTGGAGACCAGATCTGATATGGCTCAGTATTGAACGGTAGTATTAAAGCACCAGCTTGGGGGCCAGGCACACTGGCTTCAACTCTCAGTATACCACTTTAGCTCTGTGATTGTGGAGGAAGTGATGTAACCTTCCCAGTTTCCATAATACGAAGAGCTTAAAATCAGTGCAGAGATAATGGTAGAAAGTAAACCAAAAAATGTATGCAAAGTATCTCGCAGGTTGCAGATAGGCAAAATTGAATTACATTAATTCTTCTGCTTGTGGAGGGTCATAAAGGATACAGAAGGCAAAACTCAGGGCTGTTTTAACTTTTCATTGTTATGGAAAAAATACCATAAAAACATAACTTAAAGGAGGAAAGACTGACAGACGTCTTTTGGTTCTCTGCCTCGGAGGTTTCCATCTCTGGTCCCTTGGCTCCATGACTCCTGGGCTGGAGATGAAGCAAGTCATTACAATGAGGGGCACGCAGGAAATCAAAGCCATGAAACAGAGATGTTATAGTTTTAATGTCTTTAGCTCTCATTCCAGTCAGAAAATTACTTAATCACTACTGAAAGTAAAATTCCTCAGGATACATAGCGAAAAAAAAAAAAAAAAAAAAAAAAAAAAACTTTTTCAATTACAACTAAGTCAAAACATTCAGCAATTCAACCTCTTACAAACATTATTGGTTAAGACTAAGCCACCCTTTGCTTTGGAGCTTTTGCTCATGTTCCCTTGTTCTTGTTTCAATGAAAACAAAAACAATATTGATCTTGCTTATTAAAATCTTATAAGATCTACTCAGAAATGTACAAATTCTGCAAGGAATTGACAATCCAGAAAAACCCAGCTTTTTTCACTTCAGTCCCGGAAAAGTAACTCTCAGAACGTTCTTACCTCTTGAAGAATTTAAGTCCCTGGCTGGGGCCTGCAGCTTTGCTATACCTCAGGAGCATGTGTCTGCCTATGCAGGGATTTTAAATGTGAGCAGTAGTTGTTATACCAACTGCTGTCATCCAAATAAAACTTCAGCCATCCACATCACTGACACCAGCTGCTTCTGATAAGGTGAAAAGTAGAATTATTTTCTTGTACATACTTTTTCATGAATTCATGGATCAGTTGTGTCTGTACATCTCTGCTCAATCTGGTTTACCATGACCATGATTATTAGAAGCTGCTTTTCAATTTTTTATTTTTTATTTTTATGGACTCTGTCCTATTCTTTGGTTATAGAGACCATCCTCAAGAAACATTTAGGAACAGCCCAAGGAATGGTGAATACGTTTCATAAACACTTTGTGAACCAAAAAGCATTCAATCAAAATAAATTTAAGCATCATTACTGGTATGATAGGTCCTGAAAGAATAGGGTATACAGGGAGACTTTCTTTATGACTAAGTCATTGCTAACACTTCCTGAATCTTTTTTGAATTAGCAAGCAAATACATGTGGTTCCTACAGCAAAAACCCAGGCAACCCCAGAAAGCCATTTTAATCAACTGTATATCTGAAACTGAAAATTCATAATCTAGAGAAAACTGATCATGACACAGAAAAATATTTCTTTCTTTCTTTCTTTCTTTCTTTTTTTTTTTTTTTTTTTTTTTTTTTTTTT
>NW_004524658.1:5892385-5894947 GCF_000260255.1 Octodon degus
TAAATTAAAAAATAAAATAAATAAAAAATAAATAAATAAAATAAAATAAAATAAATAACACTGCTTTAAAATAACATGATCTAATATAAAAATGCCAGAGAGTACAACAAAACCTATTAAAATTGTCAATAAATTCAGCAGTTTCACAATGTGAGCTTAACATACAAATATAAGCACTGTTACTATATATCAACAATGAATTATCTGAAGTAAAGAGAACACTGTAATATCATTTACAATAGCTGCCTAGGAATAATACAGTAATAGCAAAATGCTTGGGTATAATTTTAACCAAAGAGGAGAAAGATACATACAATAAAAATAATACAACATTAATGAAGAAGACACATGTGGAAAGAAAATGGAATGCATTCCACATGGATGGATTAGAAGATGCCCATACTATGCAAAGCAATCTGCATATCAAATACAATTGCCTACCAAAATAGTGAGATGTTCTTCACAGATCTAGGAAAATATTCCTAAAACTTCAGTGGGGACACATGGGGGGGAGGGAGGGAGAGAGAGAGAGAGAGAGAGAGAGAGAGAGAGAGAGAGAACCAAAGCAGTAATCTTGGAGACTTACACATAAAGTAGCAGTCAGATAATGACTGGGACAGGAGCTATCTCAAAGTTTCCTCACGTGTCTTACCATGCATGCTGCGGCTGTTTGGGATCTCAGACATCTATTTCAGTACTCCTGTGTAATACCTGTGAACATGCTCAATAATTTCTTCTTTGAAATGTGGTGTGAGAATTCTGAGAGTAAGACTCTCAAGAAAGAGTGAGTCAGAAGAAATGCTTCTTTTCAAGACCTCTTCTCAGAAGTCTTTAAGAGCAGTGGAACAACTGTATTCTACATTAAATTTAAAAGGAAAGAAGTTAGAATTTGCCTCAGATATGGGTGTGCTGTCAAAGAATTTTTCGACTGCTTTAAAATTCTCTGTAATCTTCTTCTCATTAATGGATGTATGGATATATCATACTTTCAGGAATGTTACATTTCAAAATTTTAATAAATTGAAAATCAAGGAAATAAGGAATATTGTCATGTTTTTACAATATCTTAGGAAGAGAGTCTTTATTCAGATTTTATAAAATACCAAGAGAGTGCATTTATATTCACAGGACTGTAACAGAACACTAATTAAGAGAAAGAAAGTCACTGACCTAAAAAGGTGAAAATATAAGAAAATGTCATTTTATATCCCTATCTATGAAAAAGATCCAAACAGGGGGACGCTGTTGTATGAAATTTCAGGAACCAAAAACGAGTTAATACTTGTTTCACTGTCATTTTTATATACCCAGTCACATGATATTTTTAGAACTTTATAAAAGAAAATGGTAACATATATATTATACTTGCATGACTTCAGAGGGGCATCCAAGATGTGGGGATTCTAGAGAGAGAATTTTGGTCTCCAGAAAGCTGTTTTTGTGGGTGGTGGGTTCTCCATCACTCAATGTGTTCAAGTACTATGTAATGAAAACTATTTAGACAAGTTCATGCATTAGGGAGACTTTATTGGTGTCTCAGAAGTTCAATTATAGTATTGACATACATGAATGAAAGGTAAAGTGAAAAATTCATAAAATTTGATAAAAGGAGAATGAACTGTTCAAAATGAAAAAACTACTGATATGAGGAGAAGGACAGGAGATGGAGTGGGATAAAAAGATATATCTATGTATATAAGCAGGATGCTTTGGATAATTGTACTGTGGAGTTCTGCTGGTGTATGTAAAAGAGTAGCTAATGCTTAATTTCTTTTTTTGTTTTGTCTTTTGCCTTCTTTTTTCATTTTTCTTGGTGTTTAGTCTCATATCTTTTTTCTTTCTTTCTTTTTCCAATTTTGCATGCATATATCTGGTAATCTGGACAGCTAATTGAGGATGACATTATGCAATACAACAAGTATTGTCAAATTCATATTATGTTGCTTAGTGAAATTCTGTATTACTTCTAATTTTTTCTTTTTAATTGCTATTTTGTATTCTCTTTTTTTAAAAAAGTTTATGACCAAAAGTTTATCATGTATTCTACACAAACTATCTTGAAAACATATCTAGTTAACATTCAAAAGATCCTGAAAAATTCCATATATTCTGAATCCCTTCTAAAGTCCTAATTAAGTACATTTTAAACTGACATAAAGAGAGACCCAGTCCTAGCCCAAGTCTGGTGAGTGCATGGAGAGCTTCCTGCTACCCTGCGCCATTGGACCAGTCCCAGCCCAGGCGCAGCATGGGTCTGACCCTCTCCCACCCCCTTGGGCTGCCCCACACCACTCCACAGTACCTCCCCGAACACGCCCACTGAGTAGGAACTTCTGCCGCATTCCGGGAACGCCCAGACACAGTCCTAGCGCAGGTCCAGTGAGTGTGTGGGAGAGCTTCCTCTTCCCTCTACATCACCTTGCCCCATCCAGGCACAGCACAGGCCTGGCATACAAGCCTGGGGTGTAACCCTGCAGCTGCAATCCCCGCAAAGAGTGTAGAGGATAGAACTACCCAGCTAGTCCAGGAGCAGAACATCTCGCCACAGGGGCACAACAGGTT
>NW_004524658.1:5896297-5896797 GCF_000260255.1 Octodon degus
CTTCAGGTCCTCTATGAAAACAAATTCCAGCCCAGACTACTATACCCTGCAAAACTCTCTTTCAAGTTTGATGGAGAAGTGAAACACTTCCATGATAAAGAACAGCTAAAAAATTTCACTATGACAAAGCCAAACTTACACAGGCTACTGAAAGATGTTCCAGAGAGGGACCAAAACGATCAGAACTCCACAAATGAGATCAGAAGCAACCAACTAAATAGGATAAGCAATTAAGCACAGGAGAAAAAGGAGTAAATGATAACAGGTAAATAACATGGCAACCTTAAATCAATACATCTCAATTCTAACCATCAATGTAAATGGACTCAATTCACCAATTAAGAGAAATACACTGGCTCAGTGGATTAGGAAACAAAATCCAACAATATGCTGTATACAAGAAACATAGTTAACTCATAAAGACACTCATAGGCTGAAAGTCAAAGGATGGAACACAATACTACATGCCCCAGCACCTCAGAAAAAAGCAGGGGTAGCAA
>NW_004524658.1:5896897-5899300 GCF_000260255.1 Octodon degus
AGACTCATAGTGATCTGCCTGTTTTCAGCCTTCCAAGAGCTGGAATTACAGGCAAGGCAGTCTGAACATGCCCCAGAGGCAGGACTGGCACAGCAGGCCCAGGGATCGAACCCCTGGCCCCTGTGCCTGCTTGCAAGCGCTTTAATCAGCTGGGTTATTTGACTGACCCTAGAAAAATATTTCTACATAAAATTAATTTCCAGTTTCAACTTGGTGTGCACGGCCCTGGGGTTTCCTCCCATCTTTTCTTCCTTTACTTTCAAACAGGGGATAAAAACCACACCACAGAATAGGACAGAATACCGGAATTTGGTGATGTTAGCAGCCCAGAACATAAGACCAAGTCTCAATAGGAAGAAAGTCTGTACATTCTGGGATCTTACCATTGTCATCCTCTGGGGACATTTCTCAATTTTACCAGGTATGAGGAGGCAAATTGTGTGCCCTCATACACAAAAATTCATACCTCAAAGTCCTAACTGCTAACCACTAGTCTCTCAGAATATGGTGATGTCCGGAGACCTACTTTCTAGGAGTTCTAAAGCCTAGCAAGTTCCTGCCAATTGTTTCAAATGGATTTCACCCCACACCCAGGACAATGCCATCCACTCTTTTCCTTAATGACTGCCAGTAAATCAAGTACAGCCTTTTTGGGTCTGATCTAAATTTCAATCAGTAGGAATAATAGAGAAAACTCATATAAATTTCAAAATTGTTTAGTTCTCCTTTTAATTCAGTAATTTATTATCAGAATAGGATTTTTTTTTCAGTCCTGACAAATTTCCAAATTCTCTAATTGTATCTTACAATCGGCAAAATATACAATATCAAAAGAATACTACTACTATATGTCCATTAATATGTTTAAATAATTTTGAATATAGAGAATGATAGCAATATCTTTGTTTGGTTAGTTTGACATACTTTATATACTTGGGGTAAAAATATATAGTAATAACTCTTTGGAATTCTTTTGCTTTTTATAATTAAGCTTCATTTCTTTATAAGCTTGTAATAGTAGTCTCTCATCTATGGCTTTAGTTTCCATTGCTTTTACCCAGAACTATCCATTGTCTGAAGATATTAAATGGAAAATTCCAGAAGTGCACTATACGTTGGAAAATAGCTTTTAGTCAGAGTATGTTGCAGTAGCTCTATTTTAGTTTGGCAATAACTATTCATTTCATAATAAGCCTAATTTATCAATCAAACTTTAGGCCAGGGAGATGGCTCCATAGAATAAGCACTTGCCTGGCAAGTACAAGGGCCTAAGTTCAATTTCCAGTTCCACTAAAAATAAAAATAAAAAGAGGTACACAAGTACTAAGTCCCCATATGAATATGATCACTATGTACTGAGCATGTGCATCAATCAAACTTTATCATAGGTATGTGAATGTAGAAAAAAAACAGTATAATAAGGGGCAATATAATCATTGTCTAAAGTTTTGTAGTTTCAAGTCCATAGTTTCTGTGGGTCATCCTTACCCATATTCCCCATAGATAAATGGATACCAATATGCTACAAACCACCTTCGATTCTATTAAGTAGTGCTGGGACTTGCTTGAAAAAAGATATCATGTCCTTCTTTACACACTAGAGAGAACTGTTAAAGGGGATGAGAGAGAAATGTAAAATCTCACTGCTATCTTGTTACTGGATGATTACTCTAAAGCACACTCTGTAGTGCAAAAGACACCATGTACTATCCAAAGACAGCCTTGATGACCTGCTTCCTGTCAGTACTCTGCCTGTGACTCCTCAGAAGGGACTCCTCCTATGATCAGTCATTCTTACACAATTGCTACGGGGACTTGCAAGTATAGCTATGGTCAGAACAACACTTGGCACGCTATCTCAAGTCTCTTAAAAACCTTCTGGATCCATATTGAGGTGAGATCACCAACCAGTTTTCTCAAATACAGCCCCCTCTAGAGTTCTTAGCATTTTCGTCACTAGCCAGCTTTGGACTAGCTCACCTCCGCCCATCTGTAAGGATCCTTAAGTTAAACCCTCAGGGATAGGCAGTTGGGATATCACATCCTACCTGCTCATGCTATATTCTGGCTTCTGTTTGTTTTCTCTCCCCCCAAAACCACTCTAACAACTAAGGGGCAAGGGACTCAAAAGATTTCTATTACAAATTAGATTTTTTCCAGTAAAATGGGACTTCCTTGCCAAATAAGAAGAGTCACTCAAGTTAATTTTCCCATAAAACAGAACAAACTTTAAGATCATTTGCAGTTCCCTCTTCTGCTCATGGAAGAGGGTGCCTTATAATGTGCTGTTGGTCCTGTTGCAAAACTGCATGTAAGAAATGTATATCAATAAATATTTTATGTCAAGATAGGCCATGGTGGTGTGTGCCTGTAATCCTAGCACTTGGAAGGCTGAAAAACAGG
>NW_004524658.1:5899400-5904642 GCF_000260255.1 Octodon degus
TTATAAACATACATAAGGTGTTATGTATTCCTAGATATATTAGCTGTTCAGTTTTCACATACCACTTAATGTCTATGAGAAGAATTAACCTAGACCTTGTAGATTAAGAGAGATGACAATGATAGACATTTGAGTTGGCACTTTAGAGGAAGCTCAGTCTATGTCTTCTACATGTTTGTCTAGCAAAACAGGGTCAGAATGACAAGTACAGAAAGTATTTTAAAAAACAGATTAAGTCTGATGGAACTGCCTCTGAACAAGAATGGACCAGGTTCAGGTAGAAATATTAAAGAATAAGGAAATATGCAGTGGCTTTCTGCCATCTCTTATTCATTTTTCTATAACTTAGAGGACATTGTGACCTATGTGAAGAATAAGGTCCAGTTTACAGTAAGAGAGGGCTGATACAATATGGAGAAAATCCAGACATGCTGCTCTGGCCCTGGGCGTCACCATGGAAAGACATCGCAGTGGAGTGTTCATTCCACAATCTTAAGGCCTCTAGTATAATATCAGTTCCTTGTCCCCAAAGATATTTAATCAACTAAATGAATATCCCACAAGCACATACAATAAAATGAGATGAATTAAGTGCCATTCTCAGTTCTTATCAGAAGGTTTTCAGTTCTTATCTGTTCTGCAGCTTGAGGTTTTCCTCTGACGTCTCTTCTGATAGCTTCTCAGGATCTCACAGAATAAGATGCCATTTTATCTGAAAGAATTTGGTAAATATTCTTTTTTGAGTCTAGGAGGCTATAATTTAACAAATGCCTTCCTCACACAAACTGTAAGTATGATACAAAAATGATTGACAACTGAGTCAACATTTGAAAAGCAGGTAAAAGCTTTAAAGTACACAGTAGCCAAGACCAGGACTGGAGTTTATCATCAAGCATGGAGATTGTGGCTTTTTCTGGCAATATAAAATATCTGTCATTTTCTTATAGCTTGTACAAAGAGTTTTAAATGTATCATTAGACAAATATGCCAGAAGGATAGGCCCAGAAGAAACCAGTTTTAAACTAACAATAGAATCAAAACACATTATTGTCAGATAATAGTCTCCAACTGTTTGATAAAAGACGCAGCTTCTAAAGCCAAAGCAAACATAGAGGCACAACCAAGATGTTTGTTTTAGAAGCAGATGACATTGATCTCATGACACATTTCTATTATGACGGCTTCATTTCTACAGTCAGAATATACTTGACTTGAAATCATGCTACTTCTAGGAGCACTCAGCCAAAAAAGAGTTAGCACATTCTCTCCTGTTTGCAGGCCGACCGATGTCTGCTCCCTCACTTACCATGCATCCCCAGCATCCCCCAAACAGGACATGCACCGTAGTAAGATGAAACCAATGAAAGCCTGGACTCGTGAGTGAAGGAGGGGATGAGTTGAAGAGAACCACCAGAAGCATCATTTTTCTTTCTACAGAATTTTGGAAGTTTTTGTCAAATTTGAAATCTGGTAATGATAACTTCAGCAGAGCTTGGACCTGTGGAGGAGTGTCATTAAAAATGTCTAAAATCCATCATTATGTGCATTGCTGTAGATGCAGTTAAGTATACTTACAATATTGAAGAGATCTAGCCACTGTCAAAGGTTACAGGGAGAAGAATATATCTGTCTCAAATCCTGGATGCTGGGATCACATTTTTTTAAAAAATGTATTTGGTTGTTACAGGGTCTCATTACGCAGCTCAGACTCACAGTGATCCTCCTGTTTCTAGCCTCTTCAGTTATATTATAGGCCTGCACCACCACGCTCAGATTCTGGTCCACTCAGCCTAACATAGGGTTGGGGCTGGCACAGCACGTGGTGCCAGAGATTGAACCACGGTCCCTGTACTTTCCAAACCAAAGGCTTTAGTCTTCTGAACTATCTCACTGACCCTTCACATTCTCTTGTTTTAAACAAATAATTTCATTGGTGCATTTTAGATATACGTAATGATCACATTCATCATATGGGATTTGTGCCTGTGCATATTTTGATTCTTTTTTCCCAACTCCCTCCCTCTCCTTTCAACTCCTATTTCCCTCTTTATTTACAAAAGTTTGTTTCCAGTTTTCATTCCATTCTCTCTTTATATTTTTCTTTCTTCTCCTCCTGCTTCCCCTTCCCATTTGATCTTCTTATTTCCCAATATCTATTATGTACTTTGGTCCTTATTTTTTTATTTCAGTTTCTTACACCAAAAACGTGATATTTAAAACTGTGTCCAATTTATTTCACTTAAGAGTATGATCACAAGGTGCATCCATTTACCTGGAACTCTCTCATGTTTATCCTCCCTATGGCAGAGTAGTACTCCACGTCTAACAAACCCAAATCTTCTTTATCCATTCATCCATTGAGGGGGCCAGGGTGATGGCTTGGTGGAATAAGCGCTTCCCTGGCAAGCGCAAGGGCCTAAGTTCAATCCCCAGTTCCACAAAAAAAAAAAAAAAAAAAAGATCTATTCATCCATTGATGGACTCTCCAAATTTAAAGACTTAGGGCCAGTGAGATAGCTCAGCAGTCTAGAGCACCTGCTTACGCAAGCTCAGGGACCATGGTTTAACCCCCAGCACCACATGCCATGCCAGCCCTTCCCCCAGGGTATACTGAGCCATCCACAAAATAAAAAAAATTTAAAAAAAATTAAAAACCTCATCCAAAAACAAGCATCTGAAATAAATAGATAGTTCTCAGGTGAAGTACAACTGACAAATAAATATATGGAAAAAGTGTTCAACATCAATGATCATTCAGAGATGCAATTTGAGACAATACTGACATTCTGTACCACTTAGGAAATAATGACTAATATCAAGAAATCAAAAAAAAAGGAAAGAAAGAAAACAACCCATAGCCACTGCTGGTGGGGCTGTGAGGAAGAGGGAACCTTTCTTCACTGTTGGTGGGAGGGTAGACTGGTGCAATCACTGTAGAAAGTCCTCAAAACCTAAAACTAGGGCTTCCATTGAAACCAGATGTTGCCCTTTTGAGTATCTTCCTGAAAGAATTCAAACCATCATGCCACAGTGATATATGCGCACCCATATGTATAGCTGCACAATTTGTAATAGCTAAATCTGGGGAACAGCCCAAATGGAGTTCCAGTCCTTGCTGTTACAATACCTCGCCTCCTCTCTGATGCCTGTGTGCTTTACCCATGCTATGATGAAGGCTACATTCCTTTCTTCCAAACAAAGCTCAGAGTTCTCGTCCTTGTGCCAGTATAAACAAATAACCTGTTTATCTTTGTAATTCTTATAATCACAGTCAATCTTAAGAGTGATTCTGTAGTACTGCTAAGTATTGGTAGCCAGATTAATTAACCTTCTCTAAATAACTCTCCCAGACTAACATCTGTACTACCTATCCAGCCTTTGAGCACATTTTGTTAGGTTCTACATTGGGAGGGCCAGTGGTGATAGCTGAGCGGACAAAGCGCCTGCTTTGCCAAGCAGAGTTCAACCCCTGATCCTACACACTGTGCTGGCCCTGACCTTGAGGCAGGCTGAGTTGACAACAGAGTCCAGGCGTGGAGGAACGTGCCTGCAATCCCACAATGGGGAGGCTGAAAAGAAGAGGATCACCACAAGTCCGATCTGCATAGTGAGACTCTGTACCAAATACACAAGTGAAAATAATAATAATAATAATAATAATAATAATAATACACTAGGAACAACAGTGGGCCTCCCAGACATTGAGGTTCTAATGGACACCTAGTAACAGGAATATTTTAAGCACTGCCTAGGGCTAAGCGCCATGAACACAACAGTAATCAGCAGAGGAGTGAAGCAGAGACTCAGACACAAAGATGCCATTGAGATGGGCAGACAGACAAACAGACAAGTTAAGAAGTAGGATGAATGCTGTAACACAATTCTCCAGAGAGAATTGGTCTAAATTGAAGAAAACTTCCTTGGATTCTCAATTAGCTCTTAATGATGGTGACCATAAAGAGAGCAATTTCAGATGGGAAGACAAAAGCCAGATTACATTACAGTCCTAATAATTGGGAGGTTAGCTGATGAGACAATCAACAACACTATTGGAAATTTTGTTTGAAAATAGATAAACACTGTTTGGTAGCTAATGGGATGTCAAATGTCAAGAGAGCATTTAATTCCCCTAAAGATGAGGGAGTTGTGATCATAGTTATGAGCTGTAATGAAGGAACTTTATGTCTTGGCTCTCACAGGATTTCTTTTTAAAGTTTTAAAATCAACTTTTAAAATGAAAATACTACTGGGGAGAGAAGGCTCTCAGTAAAATCTGTCAGTTGTCAGTTAACACCTTAGCAGGGCACAGGATGCTACCGGATGCCAAGAGAAGACAGGAGAGCGCCGCTCCCAGCGAGGTGGGAGAGCACCCAGTACCTGCTGCTTCACAGTTGCACCTGGGAGTTAGCCAAAGCGTCCCAGCTGGTCCCGCTTTGACAAACAATCCTTTCTCTCCTTCAATAGCTTGGAATATAGGAACACAAACAGCCTTCAGTGAATGCTTTTGCACATTACTCTTTCTTGCTGGGATTAGTTTTCAAGTAAATGAGGACAAAGATAACAGAAGCTAACCAGGAATTATATGTAAATTTGATTACTGTAAATACATCAAAGTAATACATATCTGTGAAAAGTTAAAAGAATGCAATGCATGAAATAATAAAGGAGGCAATCTTTATTCTCTATATACTATTTCCTCCACCATCACCATATACACACCGTGGTAATCACGGTTACCAACAGGATAAGAGATTTTCTGTACTAGCGCTGTGCATTAACATGCACATATGGAAGCATAACGAATGTGTGATTTAGTCACCTGGTCCTCTTAGCAAGTACTGTTTTTCCTAGTCTAACATGTACACATGGGCAAGAATATTATCTGGGATGTTCTCATGCATGCATATATGCTTTGTAATAAGAATAGTTAATGTTTGCCAAGTACTGCCTGCATTCCGGATATGGTTGTAAGCACATTTTCACTTTTTAGTTTTAGAAATAATAATTACTTAAGTTAATTGTGGCAGCACACACACCCATAATTTCAGCACCCTGGGAGGATGTAGCAAGAGGTTGCCTCAAAGCTCAGCATGGGAAACTAACTGAATTAACAAGACAATATCTCAAAATAAAAATAAGGGCCAGGGATGTAGTTCAGTGTGAAGGCCCTTCTTTCAATATCAAGAACCATGAAAGAAAGGACAGGAGAGAGAGAGAGAGAGAGAGAGAGAGAGAGAGAGAG
>NW_004524658.1:5904742-5916011 GCF_000260255.1 Octodon degus
AGAGAGAGAGAGAGAGAGACAGAGAGAGACAGAGAGAGACAGAGACAGAGTGACAGAGAGACAGAGAGAGACAAAGTATAACCAATGAAATGTTCCCTCATGCCCTCATGAATGACCAAACCTGAAAATAAAATGAAAGCCCTCATAATTAGTTTCCTTGATCCCCAAACCTACCTCTGTCATGACCATTATCATGGGAACATCCTCCTAGACACTGTGGATGAGTGGTTACCCTAGATATGTTTTAAATGTACCTATATGTATGTGCAGAAGCATAATTTGTTTTTGTGACTACTATACTGTAGATATTCTGTTTGGGGTTTTTTTTTGTTTGTTTGTTTTGTTTGTTTGTTTGTTTTCAGTACCAGGGATTGAACTCAAGACCTTGCACTTGCCAAGCAAGCACTTATTCTACTGAGCTATCTCTCTGGCTCCAATTGTAGATATTCTGTGTAGCTATATTTTTCATTGTTATATGTAGATCTATTTTAAGCCATATAAAACTAATTCAGTTTAATATTTGCATAGAAGGCATGCTAATTCATTCTGTAGTTTTACTGTAGTTTATTTATTTTAATTTTTTAAAATAATGTTTTATTTATTTGGTCTTACAACACAGTTTAGACTTGTAGTGATTCTCCTGTTTCAGCCTTCCCAGTGCTGGGATTACAGATGTGTGTGACTAAACACAGTTTTGGTGGCTGGTACAGTGCACCCCAGGATTTGGGACCAGAATAACATGCGATACTAGGGATCAAACCCAGGTCCTTGAGCTTGCCAGGCAGATGCTTAGACCACCGAGCTATCTGCCCAGCCCTACCATAGTTTAATTATTCATTATTTTACTGTTAGACATTGAAGTTGATTCAAATTTTTACCACAACAAAGATTGGCATAATAAAAAGCTCACGTGAGCCCTTTGGATACGTAGAT
Organism: Octodon degus; assembly: GCF_000260255.1. Classification (NCBI taxonomy): domain Eukaryota; kingdom Metazoa; phylum Chordata; class Mammalia; order Rodentia; family Octodontidae; genus Octodon; species Octodon degus. The sequence goes on from NW_004524658.1 coordinate 5,905,676, forward strand.
CAGTATTTTCTTCAATTGGTAAGAAGAATGATTAGAAATCAAAGAACAGAGAAGATATTGTCCTGTTATCCATTTCATGCTCCCCTACTTGCAAGATTCTTCATCCTCCATTCAGCCTCTTTCTATGTAGGATCACATGCTGACTGAAGCGATCCTTGTGGCTTAGGTTAAGGCAGTTCATTTCATACCTTTGATGACAATATGGATGTATTTAGAGAATAGAAGGAATCTTTAAACTGATATAGTAAAAATGAAATAAATTTAGGAATTTTGATGAAAATTCTGAGAAATTTTTTTTCTCACCGTTCACGTAGCTGAGAGCAGCAAGGCCTTGGTAGATGTCAGGACCATCCACATGAGTTGCTAGTGATACAGGGAGAAAAACTGATCTCGGGTGGGTGACCTCCAAATAATACAGGGAACCTCCAAATGACATAGGGAAAAATGATCACCTGACTTGACCTGCACGAGTTCGTGTTCTCTAAAACTGAAGAATGAATTTTAGGAACAAATGGAGGTTATGCACAGAATATGTTTAATGAGGGAAAAAAAGTTCCTGTCCAAGAGAAGGACGGGAGGGGGGCCTAAGCAAGTTGTTCCCCCTGGGAAGCTGTCTCTTTCGGGGATTTTTGTATATAAAACTATGTGTGGCTAAAGTGGAGAAAGGGGGAACTTGCTTAGTTAGATGTGGTGTGGGACAAAACTATGGTCAACCAATGAGATTACAAGCACCATTGCTCAGGTAAAATTGATTATGAATGGGACCAAATGAGGAATCAAGTCACATAGCAAGTAGGTATGAATATGGGAGAGGGTCTCTTCCTATTGGGGGTTGGGCTTGTGACTCATTTGGGCTCTTTCAAAGTGATGGTACCTATTTAGGATATCAATCCTTAATGCTCATCCCTAGGGAAGTATGTAGCTATGTTTCCTCTTTTTGTCTTGGTCTTGAGGTGTGGCCCATATGGGAGTGTCTGTCTCTTCAAGTTGCAAGGTCACTTTGTCTTCCATCTTGTCTTCTTGAGGGCCTGGCCCTGACTGACTGCCTATAATATTTCTATCTAACTTGGCTGCCTGCAACACAAGGACTACCGAAACAAAGCACTAAGGTGACTTAGAAATTTATCTAGAAATTTATCTTTGCTCATTCTGAAACTCAGAAAACAAGACATTGACTGGGTTACTTTTTTGAAGGGCCATAAAGAAGGACGACGTCCAGGCCTACTTGTTTGGTACATGCTCACCTTCTTCCCCTTCTCTCTGCATCAACCCATCACCTTCCCTAACTGAGTTCCTGGATTCAGATTTCCTCTTGTATTAGTAATTGTTAATCTAAGGACACTAATCATGCTCAATAAGAGCCCAACTTTAGGGGCCTCATTCTAAGTCAGGTGCCTGTGAAGACTTTATGCCCAAGCATGGCTGTATTCTGAGGTGCTGGGCACTGGAAGGTCATCAGATGAATTTGGGGTGTATGGCATAGTCTGGCTCACCGCACCACACTATCTCAGAATCACAAATAGCAGCAGCCACAGGACAGAGGGAGGACTCAGAAGCAGTAAGAACATGGGCACCTGTTGAATTCAAGTCACTTGAAGTCAATGTTGCTGCCTGAATTTCTCAACTGAACTTCATAGTCAATAATTTGCTTGAATTACATCAGCAAGATTAAACGGGAGTTTGGTCTGTTAACCAAAGGAATCTTGGAGTGAACATGTGCACATGCGATTGTTACTGCTTGGTTAACGTCATTGAGAGCAGTTTAAAACATACTTTTTGACTAACAGCATGAAAAAGTGTTCCGTTCCTGACCCTGTAATCAAGAAGAATTATTTATAAGTGCATATAAGGTTATCATTCTTTCTCGTATGAAGCAAAATCTCATTGTTTTGATAATATTTCCTGATTACAAAGAGGTTAAGCATCTTTTCCATTGTTTCTTGATCATTTCAATTTTGTGAAGTGACATTTTGTCAATAATTTCCTTTAGCTATTTCATAATATTTATTGATTTGTAGACTCTTACGCAGAAATCAAATACTTTTTCCTGCTTTATCTCCATTTACATTTTCTATTTAGATTGTTTTGTTATGTAAAAGTTTCTATTGAATTATGAGCTGATAAAATATTATCTTTTCCTTTCTAGTGTCTAGGTTTTGTTTTTTTCCCCTCAGAAATATTCCCATGCCAAGATTACCAATATCATTTACCTACACTTTCATCTGTATTACTTTATTGTTAGTTTTCCCCATACTTAGATTTTTAGTGTATTTGAAATCTATTTTGAATGATATGGTATACAAAATGTAATTTATTATAGTGGTAGTCAATTTTCCCTAAATTGTTTAGTAAATAATTGTGTCCAGTGATTTATCTATTTTATCATATCTCAAGTTATCATATTTATGGCATTGCTTCTGGAAAATCAATTCTGTTCATTGATTTGTTGTGTTTACTTTTGTACTAAAATCATCCACATCCTATAGTTAAATATTAAATATATAATAAGATAACTTCATTATAAAATGTTTGAAAGCAAAAATCTTACCTTGTCCTTTTATATACCTTTTTGCATATTCTTTTCCATTTACCAAAAATCAGCTATTCTGGGTAATCAAAGTTATAGTAATGTAAATCAAGCTTCTGCACAGGAACACAGAGGTAAAGGGATATCACTCCCACCTCTAGTCAAATAGCTGAGCTTCCTACAAAAACTAAAAGTCCTTTATTTGAACCATTAGCCCAGGTCCAGTGAATAGTCACTTAAAGGGTGCTCATACCTGCAAAAGAAAGGAGATAAGAGATTTCATTCATCTGGAATAGACAGAAAGCAGACAAAGTGAGGAAAGTTAGACTAGAATTGCGGAAAAGTTGGTTGAGTCTGAGGGCTGGCTGGGAGGACAAGGGTAAGATCATAGGGATTTCTAGAAGTTGTCCACATCTTGCCAGCTGTCTCTCCACAACTCTCAAGTGGTATTCATACAGAAAGGATCAGGAAGAGTAAGGAAGTTGCAACTGTGGAAAAGCAGCTGAGTGAGGTATGAAGTGCATAGCCCAATCCTCTCTTCTGTCTTCATGAAGGAACACAAGTTACTCAGAACATTTCTGAGAACATCTACCTGGTATTGAGTTAGATAGAGTGATTAGATTTAACACCAAAGATATGTTTCTCAAAGAAATGATAAATTTGCAGTTTTGAAACTCAAAATATTTTTCTACATAAAAGATCCCAGGATTCCAGAACAAAAGGACAAACAGCATTTCTTTTAAAAAGGTGTGTTCACAACACAAAAATGTTCAAAATCCACAGTAAGCAAACAATTTCATTAAGAATGGACAGAAGACTGAGTTCAGTGAAGGAGGTTACTGTATGACCAGTAACCATGTATAGTATTCAACATATTGATTAGGAATACAAATTAATACAAAATGATACCACTAAAACTATAATATTATATCTTGCAAATAATTTTTTTAAAAGATGAAACTATCTAGCATGGAAAAAAATATGAAACAACCAGAACTTTTATAAGTTGCTTGCAGAAATTCCAAATACCATAGCCACTTTGGAAACAGATCTGACAGTTTCTTATAAAATTAAATATGCTCTTGTCCCACACACATGCAAACACTGTGCACCAATATTTGCCAGAACATTGTAAGCAATTGTAAAATAATTTTTCAAATTTTAATCCAGATCTTTCAACTAGTAAATTTTTAATATGTGGTTTATTCATAAAATAGAATATTACTCAATAAAGAAATGTAATAAATTATTGATGCTCACACCTGCCAGTAAAAATTCTGAATGCATTTTACTAAGTTAAAGAAGTCAAACCTGGGGCCAGGGAGATGGCTCAGTGGAATAAGAACTTCCCTGGCAAGCGCAAGGGCCTGAGTTCAATCCTTGGTTCCACCAAAAAAAAAAAAAAAAAAAAGTCAAACTTAAAAGGCTACCTAGAGCCTGATTCCATTTATATGATACCAGAAGTGGTAATGCAATAAAGACTACAATTGGATCATTAGTTTCCTGAACTGGTAACTGAAGAGAAAGGTTATCTGCCTAAGGGAATTTGGGGGCAAATGGGATAGCAGTACCTGACTCTCACACTTGACAAAATCCATAGAACTGTAATCTACAAAGTATGAAACACACAATACATGTATTTTTCTTTCTCCATTTTACTGTTGCAGATTTTAGGTTGATAAAATGATATTTTGGGACAGATGCTACCATGTTTTGTATCTGCATGGTTCCCCAAAGGTCTACATATTTAAGGCTTAGTTCTCAGCTTGGCATTCCTGAAAGGCTGTGAATTTTTAGAAGACAGAGCCTAGAAGAAACTAGGTCATAGAGGACAGACCTTTGAGGGGATAGTGAGCCCCCGCCTATTCCTTTCCTTCCCTGCTTGTTTTCTGGATGTCACAAGGTACAGTTTTCCTCTACCAGGCACTTAATCCATGATGAACTGTTCTACCCTCAGAGGCAGCGTTGCAGCATGTCCATGAACTGAACTTCTAAAAATGTGAGCCTAAATAATTGTTCTTCCTTTTGTGTAGACTTTTTCCTCAGGAATTTGTTACAGCAACAGAGAGGTAAATAATGCACATATAATACCATAGTGGTTAACAGAAGATGACATTAACCTAGCAATCATCCTCATTAATTTTGAAAACAAAAGCAGTTAAAATGTATTTAATTAGCAAAAATATAGAATGAAATAATTTTATTAACTATAATTCTGTAACTGTGTATCAGATGTTTAGTTATTCATCCTATGTAACTGCTACTTTGTCCCCTTTGACCTATATCTTCCTACCTTCTATTCCTCTTTCATTTATTTCTGTGTAGCACTCCTTTTTCTCTATCATTGTATTTTTAACTTTCTTATATTTGTATCTCATATACAAATGAGAACATGCCACTTTATTATACCTGACTTATTTGACTTTATAACGTCCTCTGCATCTATGTTGTGCCAAATATCCATCTTCGAGGCTCCATAATAGTTGTATTTTCATTATTCCTTTGTTTGTCAGCAGACATGTAGGTTATTTCCATATCTTGGTTATTATGAATAATGCCATGAATATGCAAGTACGAGTGTCTATGGAGTGATGTTTCATCTTATTTAGACATACATACAGAATAGGAAGTGCTGGGTCATATGATGGCTCCATTTTTAATTTTCTAAGAACATTCCAAACTGTCTTCTGTATGGTTGTATTAGCCCTTCTTTTCACTAACCCTTTTTTCCCACAATTTCACCTACACTTTTTATCTCTTACCTTACTGATTACAGCCAGCCTAAATATGTATATGATATCTGTAATGCATACCTCCTGATGGTTGGTAATATTGAACACATTTCTATACAAGTTAGCTACTGTTATGTATTCCTTGCATAAATGTCTGTTTATATCCTTTTCCCTTTTATAAACCAGATTTTTTTAACTATTAAATTGTAAATGTTCTTTATAAATTTTGCATATTGACCGCTTATCAGATGTATGGTTGGAGCAACTGTTTTATTCCCTAGCCTTTGGTTTTGTTGATCGTTTCCCTTGCCATCTAGAGGCTTTTTAGTCTGATGTCATGCCATTTACAGCATTTTGGTTCTGTAGCTTGAGCTTTACATGTAATATCCAAAATATCAAGACCAATGTCAAAGAGTTATTCATTAAGTTCTATCATAAGACTTTTATGATTTAAAATTTAAATTTATTTTTGGATTTGAGTTCATTGCATATGATATAAAATAAGAGTCTATTTTCATTATTCTGTACATGGAAATCCAGTTTTACTGGAACCATTTTTTGGAGATTGTATTCCCCCTTTGCCTCCACTTGGAGTCCCTGTCAAAAAGTAGTTGACTGTATATGTTTGAATTTATTTCTGGGGCTCTCTGTTGTATTTCATTTGTCAGTACTTCTGTTGTTTTGGTTTTGGTACCAGGAATTGAACTCAGGACCTTCTGCTTGCTGGGCAGGTGCTGTACTGCTGAATTATATCCATGGCCCCTGAGTTTCTATATTGATGCCAGTATCATACTGTTTTGATTAAAAAATCATTGTAAGACTATTTTAAGCTACAAAGTATGGTGATTCCAAGTTTGTTTATCTTTCTTATATTAAGTTGATATTCAGTGATGTTTATGATTCCATAAAATTATGAGAATATGTTCGTATTTCCGTGAAAAAATGCTACTGGTATCTTGTTATGGATTTTATGAGACCCATGTATTTACTTTGGATAGCACAGACATTTTTATATTCTTTTGATCCATAAGTGCAAAGTAAATTGTCATTTGTTTGTGTCTTTATTAATGGAGCCAATATTTTTTAAAAAATTTGTCAACCAAGTTGTGTGCTGTGGAACTATATTATTAACTATGATGAATGTATGTCATGGTCATATTAATGAGAATGAGAAGAAGGAAGATGATTAACTTTGGAAATATATTGTGAGTGGATACCATGAAACTAAAGATAAAAAGACCACAGTCAAACTGCTGCAGTGATAAATTGTTTTCTCTTATTGCAATAATAAATTATTTGAAATAATTGTTTAGTCTAAAGTTTAGGCAGTAAAAAGAAATGAACCTGTTGCTTCTGGATTAGAAGTTTGATTCTACTTTGTTTTTATATTTACATTGAATAAATTTATTTAAAGGAAACCAGAGTAAAATAGCTGTAATTAAGAAAGCAAAGAAGACTAGAATGAATACTGTGGTACTGCACATGTTATAGGAATTTCAGTACACACATGATGCTTAAAAAGATAGATAAAAATGGTGATAATGATAGTTAGATGCATAAATACATACATACATGCATGCATATGTGTATACATACAAACATAAGAGAAACAGGCAAGAGTATAATACAAGTGTGTACCTTAATTTTATCTATTACAGGAACTGGAAACATGGACAGCTCAGAAACAGTGAGCATACTGGCACCCAGATCTTAGTTTCTAAATGCTATTCTTTAATCAAAGAAATAGGAACATTTTGGAGAAGTCATTTAGTCCAAAGTTTGGGAGGAAAGATAGGAACATAGCAAAAGACCATAAAACCTAATGGGACAATTAAATGATTGTGTCAATTTTGAGTAAGAAACATGAAAATAATCAGATCAGTGCAGTTCTGCGGGTGACTAAAGGGACTTTCTGAACACAGAAGAATCACCCTGGGTGTGAGCAGCATCACCAACAGGCTTCAGGCCCAAATACAATAACAAGCAATCAAAGAAGGTAGATTTGCTGCTGTTTCTTCTGAAGAAGTCCAATTTCAGTCTTATCTTGGGTGTTGTCTTCAGCCTCCAGCACAGACCCTTTAACCTCCTGATAGGAACTTTCAGGGACCCTCCTGTGAGCTCTAGGCCACCACACAAACAGCTCTTTTGTGATTTTCCACAGCTAACTGTGGACGGCCACTGTAAGCTTACCTTGTAAATCCTTATGTATTTATATATTTTACATTAAACCTTTTCTCTAGTGAGCACTGACTGATGTAACATTATGAAAACTTATAGTGGTCAATGATAAACTGCCTTGAGCAACAAAAAAAGATAATTTTGAATTATAATCCAAAAATATATGCATATTAGTAATATACATATTCACTAATTCATAATAAATTTGCATAAATTAAAATAAATAAATAAATGCCATGATTCATCCTTATATAAGAGTACCAATTAATATGTGTACAAAGAATAAAGAAAATCCAAAGTCACTTCAAGAACACCACAGTAATCATTGCTGTAGGCAAGATCCAGCCAAAGATGTTAAAATTAGTAAATGAGAGTAAGAAGAAAGAAGCTAAGCAAATCTTTGATAGAAAAACAAACAAATCGAATGAATATAATTTAGTAACTTTAAGGAGCTTCTTATGTAAATTGCATAAACAATTTTTAGTAGATTCTGTAAAGCATAAAAGCAATTATGCAAACTGTTTCCATTTGTTAAATTAATAACGAAAAATGGAGTAAACAGACATCTTAGAGTGCAGAAGCAAGAGATAAGTACTTTAATCAAGCGATCAAGTTTAATGTCACAAATAATACAAACCAACATGATGTGCCACACTCAGAAGGCACGTCAACTCTGTGGTAGCCTTCTCAAGAAACAAAACTGCAATCTTTGTTGTTGTTGTTGTTGTTCCTAAAATTCATTCTTCAATTTTATTTATTTATTTTTTATTAATTTTATTGAGAAACAAATAACAATGAGACAGTTTCAAAACAGGCTAAAAGGACAGTTACAATAATTAATACATTACACATTGTTGTCTCTGTAATAGTTATTCATAGTGCAAGATGAAGACATAGCCTGTCCAAACACTATTAGTACAGTCTTTATTCTCATTGAATTAAGAGAAAGCAGGTATATATTGATCTTAACTATTTTGTATATACAGATACAAAATAATCCCTCATTTATCCCCTATTTCTTGTTTAGCTTTGTCAGAGATGGGTATTCCATTGCCATTTAAATACTGTAGGTGTGTGAATTCAGCAAAATAATCCAATATAAACCAGTAATCCTTATAGTAGTGGGTTATCCATAGGACTGGCAATGCAAGAAGTTGTTGACTTAACTTTTTTACAGTTCAGCATATTAATATGACTTTACTTTTTATACTTCATTTTTATACTTTTCTGATGGATGGTTAAGGCCAAGATAAAGCAAGACCTATGTAACAAGAAATGTAGCTTTTATATCTGATAAGGTTAGTCAAATTCCTTCAGGATTTATCCTGAAACCCTGTACTGCACCTTGCATATCCTTTGTCAGTGTCAGCCATGTGGATAAGTCACAGCCATTGCTTGGCCAATTTGCTCTCTGAAAGCCTGAGAGAATGTTTTCTCTCCATATGACTCTCTTTAGGCACACTCTACATAATTGACCACTTGCCTCTGTGGCCCCATAATCTTCTTGATCATAAAATTCGGGACACCACTGAGTTACACAATGTTACAGTACAGGTTTGCTTATGTCCTGAGTCTTTACATAGTCCACAATCTAATGAAGAGAGAGTCTCAGGCAGGTCCAGATTGAGAAAGTCTATAAAATAAGTAAGCAGTATTCCTCAAAAGTGTCTAAGTCAAGAAAGACAGTGGAGGGTTTGATCACAGAATGGCAGGAAAAAAAAGAGAGAGATGTAACAAGGAAGTATAGTAGCCTGAGTTTTGGAATAATGAGAGAGAAAATCCATGAAATTGAAGGAGTTCTCCATTTGAGTTAGTAGGGGATATTAAGGTTATTTTCTTCATTTTGATAAATTATCTGCAATTATTTAAGATGTTCATTTAAGCCAAAACTTAAACATAAATGAGAAGGAGTAATCTTTTTATAAACATTTTGTAAGTTTAAAATTACCTAACATGAAAAGTTAAGTTTCAAAACAAATACTGTTAGAAGAGTGCTGATTGAAGCTAAATTAAAATTATGGATCAATTATAAATTTGATATCTTCTGATAATATACTCTTACATTCAGATATCCATTTATTTGGGTTTTTCTGCTTGTTTTAGTTTAATAAAATTCTAGCAATTCTTTAATGCATAGTTCATATTATTTTAAGTTTCTTTTGTATACTTCATAATTATATTTCTATTTTATTTTTTGCTATTGGTTTCTAATGGTCATACATGTAATGTTAAGCTACTACTTTTTATTAAAATAATGTTCGAGACTTTTATTGAACTCTTATGAAAGTATAAAATCTTTTCAACTTTTTGGTCAGGACTTTCTAAGTTAATAGTCATGAAAATTTGCAAACATTGACAGTTTCTTCCCTTACGATATTTACTTTCAGTAAGCTTGCTTTGTTAAGTTCACAAAATAAACTAAACAGTAACAGTGATAGGTATTAGATTCTTATGCCTTATGTTAGTATAAGTGCCTGCTACAATTGAGTGGGTACTATTATGTATTTTATAATCATGAGTTAAAGAACTCATCTTTCTTGCACTAGCATTTTTCACATAAAAAACCATTTAGTGTACTTCTGATCACCAATAAAAATAATACAATATTTAACTTTTACCGTAAATAAGCTAAAATGTAGAACATGCTTTAATTTCTTTTTTAATGTTTTATTCATTTTAAAATGAGATAAAAAGATAAAATAGCAATGAAACAATTTCAAAACAGTTTAGGAAAATAGTTACAATAATTAATATTGCATATTTTTACATTGCATATTGTTGTCTTTCTCATAGTTATTCAGAAGAAAGATGTGGACAAGGTAACTTGTCCAAATTGTATTAGTACAAATCTTTCTTCTCATTTAACTAAGAAAAAGTAGCTAATATCTATCCTAATATA
>NW_004524658.1:5922801-5930633 GCF_000260255.1 Octodon degus
GGACTGGTCCCGCCGGCGCAGGGTAGCAGGAAACTCTCCGCACACTCACCGGACCTGGGCTAGGACTGGGTCTGGGGGCTCCCGGAACTTGGCAGCTGTCATTTAAATGTTGCAGGTGTGTGAATTCAGCAAAATATTCCAATATAGTCCAGTAGTCCACAATAGTACTGGTTTTCTATAAGACTGCAAATGTCAGAAGTTGTTGACTTGAGCCTTTTGCAGCTCAGTATATTAATATGGCTTTACTTTTTATACTTTGTGTTTATACTTTTCTGCTGGATTTTTTAAGATCAAGATAAAACAAAACCTATATAACAAGAAATGCAACTTTTGTATCTGATAAAGTTGCTGAAATCCCCTCAGGATTTATCCTGTAACCATGTATTGCAGTTTGCAGATCCTTTGTCAGTGTCAGCCATGTGGATGAGTCATGGTCATTGCTTGGCCAATGTGCTCTCTGTGAAAGCCTGAGCGAATGTTTTCTCTCCATGTGACTCTCCTTAGGCACATTCTATATCATCGATCACTTTTCTCTTTGGCTCCATAATATCCTTGATCAGAAAATTTGGGACACAACTGAGTTACATGATTTTACAGTACATATTCTCCTATGTCCTGAGTCTTCACTGATCTTGAAAGTCTAGAGCCAGAATGTCAGCCATAATTGTAGCCCTTCTTTTTCTCTAATTTTTGGTCTGAAAACTTAGGTTGTTCACCCTCCAGAAGAGAATTTTATTATTATTACCCTACAACATAGACAGTTGAGCTTACCCTCACTATCTGTCAGAATATCAAACATCTTAGGCATAACATTTCAAGTCAGGAATTATAATGCCTTGTGCCTTGCCTTTGTTGCCCAGGATGGTTTTTGCTATTCTGCATTTTCTCTGGTTCCAAATAAATTTTAGGATTGGTTTCTCTAGATTTGGGAGGAATGTTAGTAGTATTTTAATGAGCATTGCATTATATTTGTATTACAATTTCGGGCGTATGGCCATCTTCACAATGTTGGTTCTTCCTTTCCAGGAGCAAGAAATACCTTTCCATTTTCTGAAATCTTCTAGGATCTCTTTTTTCAGAGCACTGTAATTTTCACGGAATAGATGTTTTATTTCTTTAGTTAGATTAATTCCTAAGTATTACAGTTTTGGGGGTGCTATTGTAAAGGATATTGTTCCTGTAATTTCACTCTCAAGGTTTTTGTTATCTGTGTAGAGGAGTACTATTGACTACTGTGTATTGACTTTGTGGCCTGCTATGTTACTGAATTTTTTTTCTTTTTTTGCAGAGCCAGGGATTAAACTCAGGCCCATGCACTCACAAGGGAAGTGCTTATTACTGAGCCATCTCCCTGGCCTCCCGGAATTTGCTTATTACTTCCAGGTGCTTCTGAGTGGAGGATTTTGGGTCATCTAAGTAGAGTATCCATGTCATCTGCAAATAATAATAGTTGAATTTGTTCTTTAATTATTCGTATTTGTTTTATTTCTCTCTCCTGTCTAATAGCTGTAACTAATGATTTTAGAACTATATTGAACAGGAGTAGTGATAGGGACATCCTTGCCATGTAGCTGTTCTAAGAGTAAAAATTTTTATTTTTTCCCCATTTAGAATTATGTTAGCAGTTGGTTTGTTATACCTGGTTTTTATCAGATTGAGTTAAAGGCCATCTATTCCAATTTTCTGTAGGACTTTATGAATTAGCATTGGACTATGTCAAAAGCCTTTTCTGCAACAATTGAGATTATCATGTGGTGTGTGGGTTTGGATCTATTGATACAGTGTATTACATTTATAGGCTTGCATATATTGAACCATCCTGCATCCCTGGGATGAATCCTACCTGGTCTTGGTGTACAATCTTCTTCATGATTTGCTGTATTCTATTTACTAAGATTTTATTGAGGATTTTTGCATCTATACTCATGAGGGAGACTGGCTCATTGAAGAGTTTGTTGAGTATTGGCATTATATTTTCTGTAAAATTCTTGTAGAATTCAATCAGGACTTGGGCTTTTCTTTGATGGCATGTTTTATTACATTTTTATTTTCATTGGCTGATATTGGATTATTGAGAGTTCTTATATCCTCTCAATTCAGTTTTGGTAATTTGTACATTTCTAGACATCTGTCCATTTCTTCTGTGTCTTCAATTCTGTGAAAGTAATGATTTTCAAAGTAGCTATTGATGATTTTCAGAATTTTCACAGGGTCTGTGGTGATTTCACCCTTTTATTCCTTATTGCTTGAATCTGAGTTTTTACTTTTCTCTTTTTGATGGCGTTAGCTAGGGGCTTATCACTTTTACTTAATCGTTCAATGAACCAGATTTTTCATTCTTTAATTATTTTTCTCAATTGCATTAATTTCTTCTCTAATCTTTATAATTTCCTCACTTCTTTGAGCTTTGTGTTTGATTTACTCTTATTTTTCTCGACATTTGAAGTGCAGCATTATAGTATTTATTTGTTCCTGATCTATTTTCCTAATGTGTGAGTTCACTACTATAACTTTTCCTCTAAGAACTGCTTTAATTGCATCACATACATTCCAATAAGTTGTACTTGAACTTTCATTGAATTGTAGATATTTTTTAATTTCTTGTTTAGTTTCATCTGTAACCTGTTGGTTGTTGAGAAGGGTATTGTTAACTTTCCATGTGTTTATGGGATTTTGTGGTTTCTTTTGTCATTTATTTATAGTTTCATTGCACTGTGGTCAGATCATATGTATGGGATAATTTTTTCTTGCATATACTTAAGCATGATCTATGGACTAGTACATATTTTAGAAAATGTCCCATGTGCAGCTGAAAAAAAAAAAACATGTGTATTCAGATGTGACTCAATAGACCACTCTGTATGTGTCTACTAAGTTCATTTGTTCCAATTTTTGTTTCAGTTCTGCTATTTCATTGCTAATTTTTCTGTCTTCTTGACCGTTTTGTGATGAGAGAGTGTTAAGACTGTGGTATTGGATATTAGACCTTTCATGTCCATTAAGATTTGTCTTGTATAGTTAGGTGCTTCCATGTTTGGGGCATACATATTTATGACTACTCCCTTTTCCTCCTGTATTTTTTTCCCTAATCAGTAGGTAGTGGCCATCTTTATATCATTTGATCATTCTTGGTTTTAAGTTCAGACTGTCTACAAACAGGATTGTGCCCCTGCTTTTTTCTGATGTTCTGGGGAATGTAGTATTGTTTTTCCATCTTTGACTTTCAGCCTATAAATTTCTTTATGAGTTAAGTGTGTTTCTTGTACACATCATACATTTGGATTTTACTTCCTAACCCATTCTGCAAGTCTATTTCTTTTAATTGGTGAATTGAATTCATTTACATTGATGTTTATAATTGAGATGTATTGAATTATGTTTGACATGTCATTCACCTGCTATTGTATACATCTTTTTTCCCCCTGTGTTTAATTGTTTGCCCTACTTGGTGTGTTACTTCCATTCTACTTTGTGGAGTTGTGGTCATTTTGATCCCTTTCTAGAATATTTTTAGTACACTGTAGAGGATTGGCTTTGTCATGAAATTCTTTAGTTGTTCTTTGTCATGAAGAATTTCCCTTCTCCATCAGAATTGAAAGAGAGTTGTACAGCAATCTGGGCTGGAATTTGTTTCTTGGAGGTCTCAAAGTACTTTGCTCCATGCTCTTCTTGACTTGATGATTCATGAAGAGAAATCTTCCATTATTCTGATGGGTTTTCCTTCAATTGTGATCTATATGTTTTCTCTAACAGCTTTTAGTTTATTTTTGTTATACTAAATTTCTGGGATATTTATTATTGTATGTCTGGATGTGGTTTTAATTGGATTGATGTTATTTTGAGTTCTACATGCTTCATTTAACTGAATGTCAGATTATTTCCTCATATTTGGGAAATTTTCTGCTATTACTTTTGCCCATATTCATTTTACATCATTGGTATTGACTTTTTCTCATTGATGTCTATTAGTTTTACATTTTTCATCTTTGCATTGTCTTGCAGATGTTGAATTATTTTTTCCTGTATCCTAGCTGTTTTTAAGAGATATTTCTTAGCTTTTCACTAGACGCAATGGTGTCTTCAAGGTCTGAAAGTCTATTTTCGCTTTTATTCAAATAGTCTTGCAAGCTTGTGATTGAAGTTTTAATATCCTGTATGTCTCTTTGAATCCACTTTGAATGCATTCTATTTCTTTCCTATATTGCTCATTCAAGGATTCTGTCATTTTTCTCTTCTCCTCTATTTCTTTTATCAGTGCCTTCTTTAGAAGTACTTAGTAATTCTTTCATTACAGTTATCATTTCTTTTTTTGCTTCAGAGATTATTTCTTATCTGATTTCCTCTGTACATTTCTACAGTTGTTTCTTTACTTCAGATGCCATTATTTCAGAGATTTCAGGTGTGTGATTTCCAGTTTCATCTATGCTAGTGTCTCCTGCATTTGGTCTGGGTAGGCTCTGAGCTTGAGAATGCATTTTGCTCCTTCTCTTTGTTATTTTGGATAGAACTGTCCTCTGACTTTTAATGTAGATCTTTCCTACAGCTATTTCCTTAGCACCTACTGATACTCTTACCCAAGAAAGATTATGTGTTTAAGGCAGTTACAGTTTTGTATTTACAGAAGTACAATTAGGAACACTAATAATGGGTAGTGATATTAGCAGTTAATAAACTTTTGTAATTAATGGGTTTTTGTTTTAGACCATAAGAGCAAGCTATGTAGCAATTTGATATTAAATTGGGAATCTGTATTTAAATTAGTTCCCCTAAGTTCTGTCTCTTCACCCACCCCTTGATGTACATGTGGTCTTCCAGGCAGACTATTCACCCTGGTTACCTGTTGCACCTTTCTCAAGCAAGAGAGAAAGAGAGAGGACGCGTTCATAGATCAGAGTCTAGCAAAGTTTCTCAGTTTACTGAGTCCAGATCTACCAAGTTTGGACTCATCCAGACGTGCCTGGCCTGGCTCTGGCTCCTGTGCTCAGCTTCTTCCTGCTATAGACTGTGGAAGTGGACCCGCTGTGCCACTCTGGCAAGATGTTCAGCTCCTGAATTAGCTGGGTGGGTCTGGTTCCTCCCTCATGTCTGCAGGGAGTTCTGCCTTAGGGTTCCACACCAGGCCTGTCTGATGGAGGAGGTTCCTGCAAGTGCAAGGATGGGCCCACATACAAGCTGGGCCTGGGTGAAGCTGGAAAGGGGAACACACTTTAATTTCTGAACCTTATCAAAGCCACTCTTTATTTTTTTTAGGAAATAATTTGTAATTTGAGTTCCACATTTTGTTAGAGTAACTCATTTAAAACTTTGGTTCATGGTAAATTCCCTGATCCTGTCATGGTTTAGTTTGAAAACATGATTTTCAAGGCCTCTGTTTTTAAATATTAGCTTCAAGTAATGAAAAAAAAATTCATTTTCCAATTCATTCCATATTTTTAAGAAAAATCTTTCCTTTTCCCTCACATATTTGCCTCAAATGGGAAATGTGATACTAGCCTGAACATTATTCTTTAATAGTTAACCAGAATTTTGTTCACCAGAGGTTAGAACTTTATGTCACTGACATTCTAAAATTTCACCAGGGAGAATCTTTATATTATCTTTGTGTTTCTTTCTTTGACATCCTTTACGTTTTTACCCTTATCTATTTTAATGAGAGAAAAAAACTAATAAAAGAGATACAGAATTTCAAAACAAGACAATAAAAAATTAACAATGGTTATTATGTTGCACATAGTTATCGTCAAAGTAGTTGCTCAGATTATAAGATATATGCATGAAAAATTGATCAAAAATTACACATTAACTTTTTCTTTCAATAAACTAATAGAAATTAATTGTACAATTATCATAGCAATAAATGCATACTCATGTTTATAGCAACACAATTTGTAATAGCTAAATCTTGGAAACAACCCAAATGTCCATTAACTGAAGAATGGATAAAAACAATTTGATATTTCTATGTGGTGAAGCACTACTCAGCTATAAAGAAAGGTAAACGCGAGGCTTTTATAGGTAAATGGATGCAACTAAAGATCATATTCATAAATGAGACTCGCATGTGTAAACATCAAATTGTCTCCCTACTATAAAAACCTGAAAGAGTAAATAAAATCCAGAAGGTACAATAGATGTTGTGAAAGAGAAAGAAAATGCTCAAAAGGGAAGAACTGGAATGGGAGAAAGGAGAAAAGATAGAGGAAAGATTAAATTTTTAACTTTAAACTTCCTTTAAATTTTAACACTTTTGTCTTCAGCTAAGGACAGTATTCTGCCACTGTTTCAAGTATTCCTTTCACTGTATCACTTCAGAGCGTTTTTAGTTTTATGATGAAACTACTATGTTTAATTTCTGTTTCCTAATACTTCTTTTGCACTATTGTTCTCTTTGGCATTTGTGTTATGCTGTAAAAGGATTTCTTAGTTCTACTATCATTTCACCAGTTTACACTTCAGTTGTGACTCTTCAGGTATTCAGCTTCTTTATTACACTTTTTCTCATGTCAGTGGTCATCCCTTTAAGATAAGACTGTCTCATAAGTTCTGACATCTTTCTTTTCAAAGGGATCTACTATTATTGTTGCTGCTATTGCTTTTGTTGTTTTTAGTAACATGATACCTTTCCTCATGTCTTCACAAACATTATTTAAGGATAACAATCTCATTTATATTAATGATTTCTTCCCCAAAGCATAATTTTCTTGAAAATTTAACCCTTTTGTGCACTGAAGCCTTTTTAATGCTCTTGCCTTTCCTCAGTTACTCTTGTATTTTGATTAATGGAGGCCTACATAACTTGGTTCATAATGAAGTCTAGATTGATTCATCAAGGAATAATGTACATGTCTTAGGCAAAATAAAAATGTCTCCTGCACTGACTAGTTTTTAATGAAAGTTTAGTCTTACGAACTTGGGCTATCCTATATTCTTTTTCATTTTTCTTTTTTGTTTATTTTTTGATGCCAGAACTCAAGACCTGGCACTTGCCAGGCAGATGCTTATGCTGCTGAGCTATCTCACCAGCCCTGTCCTAAATTCTCATTGGAGATGAAAGGGAGAGAATACATTTAACAGTTCTTTGCTTAACAATTATCTATAATTGTATACATATCAGTTTCTATTTCCTTCTAGCAACTATAAATGGATATAAAATTGCCATGATTTGATAGCCAGCATCCCATTCTTGAAATATCTTGCATTAAAACTGTCAAATGTGTTTTGGAAGTGAAGTATGGCTCATTTACAAGCAACAAATAGTGCCACCAACTTAATCCAAGAGGAGTGACTGACAAAGTGGTTTCATAGCCAATACCATGGTCTTTCTTTGCTGTTCATATCTTTGACCTTGAACTACACTGAGTTCTAGTAAAAAGAAAATTATATACTTTGATGCTGACTTCATATGCTTATATCTTATAGGAATGATTAATTCTTTTTCCATTCTAAGGATAATACCCCATGTAGATGATGCTATATTTTTTATATTTTTGCATGTTATTTAGTTAAAATTTAGGGAGAGAAAAGAGGTACTATATTCAAATAGCAGTGTCAAACTATAAAATAAAAACCTATAAATCTATTTTTGTTTTTAAATAGAAAAAATACAAAATGAAATACAATAGTCCTCAATTCTACAACCTAGTAGTCACAAGATAAAACAAAAGGATGACAGGAGAGACATAGGTAAGCTGGATGTAAAATTAGAGTGCTATTTTGTGAACACAAAGAGAAAAAGAGCTTAGATGAGAGGACTTAGAAACAATGAATACATAAAAATGTTCTGAAATTCATAAAAAGAAAGACATTGAATACAAAAACTAGAATAAAAGCAA
>NW_004524658.1:5930733-5933829 GCF_000260255.1 Octodon degus
TTATATCCCCCTTTTTGTTTTATTTTGTCAAGGACGGGTGTTCCATTGCTGTTAGATAAGCTATTTTTGGACAAGTCTTTAAAGGACCTTTTCATACTTGATGCCAGTCCAAATATTGTAGTTGCTTGAATTCAGCAAAACAACCCAATATAGTCCAATAGTTCATAATAGTAGTGAGTCATCAGCACAACTGGCAAATGTCCAAAGTTGTTGACTTGAGCATTTTACAGCTCAGCATATTAATATAGCTTTACTTTTTATACCTCATGGTAGTACTTTTCTGCTGGATGGTTAAAACCAAGTCAACGCAAGACCTATCTAACTAAAAATGTAACTTTTCCTATCTGATAAGGTCAGTCAAATCCCCTCAGTATTTACCCTGGAACCATATACAGCACCTTTGGAACTTTTATCAGTGTCAGTCATCTGGACTAGTCATGGGCATTGCTTGACCAATTTGCTCTCATGAAAGCCTGAATTTTCTCTCTCTATGTGACTCTCCTTAGGCAAATTATGCATCATCAATAACTTTCCTCTTTGGCTCCATAATCTCCTTGATCAGAAAATTTGGGACACCACTTAGTTACAAGATGTCACAGTAGAGGTTCTCTTATCCTGAGTTCTCACTAACCTTCAAAGGCTAGGGCCTAAATATTGGTTATCTTTTTAGCCCATCTATCTGTCTAATTTTTGGTCTGCAAACTTTAGTTGTTAAACATCCAGAAGAGAGGCTAATTATATCATTATCTTATAACAGAGGTAGTTAAACTTAAAATCACTGTCCTTCTGAATATCACATACCTGAGACATAAAATGAAACTTCTATTTTCCAACAACCATGGATGTTCTAAAATTGAAATCCCTATAAAATGTTAAAAAAAACAATTACACATATTTTACACAGAAATTTGGAAATCAAACCATGTACAACATTGTAGCAGTACAATCCTGCTACATTTTGTTTTTCTTGTCCCTCATTTACTTTTATTACCATTTTTACATACATTTAATATAAAGAGAGTACAGCAAAAATTGATATGACATTAGAAGCAGTATGCATTTAGAAGATCAAAATGACAGATATTTTAAGTGTGGTTTTAGTATTACACATTGCTGTCTGCAATGTCATTACTTAGTTCAGAGATATCAGCATATAGAATTAGTCAGGGTGAGAATTCTACACATTACCTGTTATTTTCAAAAGCCTGAAGGAAATTCTTAGGACCATTTCCTTAACAATCTGATTTATATAAATGTATGGGTTTGCCCCTACCATATTTCCTAACTTTTTTTCCTTTCTCTCTCTTTGTTGTTTAATCTTTAAGTTCTCTCTTTCTCTTTAACTATGCTATACCTTTCACTTTTTATTTCTTCTTTTCAGTTCCTATATTAGGGAAACAATGCAATACTTGCCCATGTGGATTGGGTTTATTTCACTTAGTATAGCTTCAACTTTCAACCAATTATCTATGAAACTTCAAGATTATTTTTCTTTGTAGCTTAATAATACTCCATTGTATAAAAACATCACATCTTTTTCATCTATTCCTCAGGTGATGGGCATTGTAGTCGTTTCCAAGATTTGGCTATCACAAATTGTGCTGCTATAAACATAGGTGCACATATATCACCCTAATACTATGTTTTCATTTCTTTTAGGAAAATTTCCAGAAAGGGGATAGCTGGATTGAATGGGATTTCCAGTTCTAGTTTTTGGAGGAGTCTCCACATTGATTTCTATAATGGTTACACCAGTCTACATTCCTATCAACAGTGGAGAAGGGTCCCTGTTTCCCTGCAGCCTCTCCAACATTTGTTGGTTGATTTCTTTTGTGTGCTAGCCATTGCTTCTGGGAAGTTGTTTTAATTTTGTATTTCTTGAATGGCTAGAGATGTGGAGCATTTTTTCATGTATTTATTCACCTCTTATATTTCTTCCTCTGTCGAGTGTGTGTTCATCTTGGAAGCCCATTTTTGGATTGGGTTTTTAAATTTTGGGGCCCTAATTTTTTTGTTCCTCATAAATTCTAGATAGAAGACTTTTTTCTGAGTGCATATTAGTTAAGATTATTTCCAAATTTGTGGGTTGTTTTTTCACTCTATTAGTAGTTTCTTTTGACATGCAGAAACTTCTCAATAGGAGGACATCCCAATTGTTGATTCTTTCAAGTATTTCCCATGCAGTTTGATTTTTGTTCATGAACTCTTTGCCTATCTCTATGTCTTCAAGATTTCTACCTACTTACTCTTCCAGGAGATTTAGTGTTTCTGTTTTATGTTTAGATCTTTAATCCATTTTGACTTTAGTTTAGTTCATAATGATAGACCTGGGTCAAGTTTTCATTTTTGACATTTTTCCAGCACCATTTGTTAAAGAGGCTATCTTTCTTCTACTATGTTTGTTGGGTCCGTCGAAGGTAAGATTGCTCAGTGTGCTTGTACTTGTATCTGCGTCTTCTAATCTATTCCATTCACCCGCAGTTCTTTTTTATTTTTTATTTTTATTTTTGCCAATGCCATGCTAATTTTATCACAGTAGTTTTGTAGTATAATGTCTTTCCTCCCCCCCCCCCGGGAAAATAATTTTATTGAGGAACAAATACAGTAAGACAGTTTCAAAACTGGTTACTAGCACAGTTTCAATAATTAATACATTGCATATTGTTGTCTTAATGGTTATTCATTGTACAAAATGCAGACATGATATCTTGTTCACAGACACTATTAGAGCAAATCTATTCATTGAATTAAAAGAAAGCAGTTGTATATCTATACTAAGTATTTCAAATATACAGATACCAAATGATTGTTCATTTGCATCCCCCTTTTTGTTTAGTTTTGTTAGACAAGGGTATTCCATTGTCATTTAAATGTTTTTTTTTATTTTCCCATAATTTTATTGATAAACAAATAGCAATGAGACAGTTTCAAATCAAATTGGTTGGACAGTTTCAATAATTAACACTTTGCATACATTCTTACTCGTGGTTAATTGCTGTACAAGATGCAGACATGACACTCTATTTACAAACACTATTAGAACAAATCACCCTATTTGTTAAGAGAATGTAACTATATGTCTATCCTAACCACTTT
>NW_004524658.1:5944374-5965513 GCF_000260255.1 Octodon degus
TTTTTTGCTTTGTTGCGGTCCCAGGGAAAATACTTGGGACCTTGCACTTTCCAGGCAGACACCTGTGCTCCTGAGCTATATACCCAGCCCTGAAAGTGAAACATAAAATGTACACATAGACACATATTCTCCAACACTTGTGAATGGGGGTATGAGCCAAGTAGAAACAAACAAACAGCCTATCGATCATTTCTTAGAAAAACAGGTAATTTCATTCCTTTCCTAGCTCAGGGGTGCTAGAAATAAAGTTCAGTTCTAGCTTTTATTTTGTTTTTATTGCCTACAGAAAACCCTGTGGAAGACAGGTTTAAGTTCATCATAGGAAGGTAAAAAACCAAAATACAAAAGAGAAAAAATGTGTTAAAATTAATGGAAATAACACATTACTAGAGATAAGAAATGCTGGGGCAATGACTCCATGATATTTCCAGATGTTCACTGTGCATCCAACAGGGAGGCATCTAGCCTTCTGCATCCCATCCGCTGGTGCCAGCAGTTCCCTCAGGGCCTGGTATCCTTCCAGCTGCAGAACAGCCAGGCGGCGCTGTGGATGCTGTGCTTCTAATGGCTGGGTGAGTATGTGCCATTATCTCCATCAACACAAGTGTAAAACCCCAACGTCTTCGTGTGCCTTCATTTTTTATAATTTCGAGCAGGTTGGGGAATATTCATTTCATTAATAGTTGGTGATCTCGCCCATGTCAAATGTAACAATTACTAGTTGCAGATGTATTCTTGGATAGAATTTTACCTGAAAATTAGAAAAGATAAATGTGGTAAGATTAAGGGAGATAGTAATTACTGTCCTTGGTTGTCCCAGATAGTCAAAAGGTTTTCAAAATATAGCATGTCTAGGTAGCCAGAATTCAGAGTCACAAGTTAAAACCTCAACTATAAAAACTGTGTTTCTTCCATATCTGGTGGTAAGGCCACAGAACATAACTTAACAGAGACTGTTCCACTTATGAGCAGCTAAGGGGAAGACTGTAGACTCTCCTGGATTAAATGACTATATCTCCATCATTTGGCTATTGTATTTTCATCTTGGAATTTTATAAAAGGTGTAAAACATGTTTTACAAAAAAAATTTGCACATGAAAGAAAGCTAAAAATAACATGTACATTGTTTGTATTTATTTCTCCTTCCTGTGAAAGATCTCTGAAGCTAGACATTCTACAGATGATCAACAACTCTGAGGGTCTCAGAGACACAAACCCATCTATCATTGTTCCTCCGTGCTCCACTTGTGATTTCTCAATCTCACTGGTAGGTTAAAATAGCTGCTGGAGTTTTGTCCTTGACCTCCGTGTCCCAGGTCACAGGAATGAATTACAAAGGGTACACATGCAAAAGCTTGCCCTGCTTTTCAGGGATCCTTCTTTTCTTTCTTTTGGTACCAGGAATCAAACTCAGGACCTTGCCTTGCCAGGAAGGTGCTTGTGTGACTGATCTACATCTCTGGCCCACACAGATATTTTATAATAAACTTCCTGAAAGCCTAATCCAATAATTTTCTTTTTACCTCAGTGTCAAAAAGGCACATGGCTGCTTTTGTCTTCCTAAAACATGAGCTAGGAAACAGTCTAAATGGCTTCTTTAGCACATCAGATTATATGGGGCACTTTCTAAGGATGAAAGTCACCATTACAGTACCTGATTCATAGAATGAATAAAATCATATTAAAGATTGATCTTACATGGAGCAAGGCAACTTTCCTCGTGCATTGATTCTGTTTCTTATGAGTTTTTTCTTCAAAAAAGAAATCATTGGTATAATAAACATCTGGCTTTATTTAGCACAGAGCAGGTGAAGAGGCCCAAGAGTGAGGGCAAATGTGACATGACAATGCAGCATCACTGGGTGGAAGCCACGAGGACTTACAGAAGACACACAGTGGCAAGAAGACTGTCAGGGAAGGGTACAGAAATGTTTCATTTGTCTTCTGCCATAGTCTTTAGTACGTGAAAAGAGACTTACCTCACCACTGAGAAGGAGCATACGTGCTCTGTGCCCTCTGTGATTCTACTTAACAGAACTTTAATTAGCGGCTGTCTTGGTCCTTGAACCAAAATGACTCTCTTGGAGTCACACCATGGCAGGTCTGAGGGTGCAGGTAAAGTCAGCGTCCTTTGGTTTCTAAATCCTTTCTTGGTTTCTGATTAATCATGTTTTCAATGACAGATGACCAAAATGTTATTTTAACTCCTCTCTCAGCTAACCCAAGGAATCTCTGCACGAATGCCACAGACCAAATTTCTGACACACAAATAGGTGTCTGATAGAATTTGATAAATATTTGTTCCTGTTGGATTTTGTACATCTTTTCATTCACAAATGAAGCAGTTGTATCAATGACAGGGGACAATTTAGTAATGACCACTTCTGCAACGTTTTCAATCCAGTTGCCTTTAGTCTCCTGAGATGTAAATGTTAAATGAAAGGATTAAACTTGAGTAGGACAACAACACATAGAATGGTGACAGGAGCTCTAAAGATATTAGTTCATTAAAATAATAATCATATTGATGTTTAAGCAGGTTTTGTTTCTAAAATCACATTTTTAAGAGCCCTCAAATCTTCATTAATTTATAAATAATTTTTCCTGCCATCTTTTAGAAATATGCATGCTGTCTTGGGTTTAATAAAATGTATTTTCCTACAATTGTAGAAAATGAGAGATTCCAAATTAGATCACTAGTATAATAAAAAACAATATGTAACATGTAGTATTAAGACAAAAAGGCACAAGTGAGCATAGCAGATCATTGTTCTGCATGTATATTCTTTTCTTTTCTTTTTTTATCAAGAAGTCAACCAAAAGCAAATTCTAGAGAGGCTGTGGAGAAAGCAGAACCTTCTCCACTGCTGGTGGGAGTGTAGGCTGGTACAACCACTGTGAAAATCAATATAAAGATTCCTTGGAAAGCTAGGATTGGAGGTCCCATTCAAGCCAGTAATTCCTCCTCCTAAGTATGAGCTAAAATCATCATGCCACAGCATCCTATGTGTACCCAAGTTTATAGCAGAGCTGCTTGTCATAGCTAAATTTTAGGTAGCTGTCCCGAAATGCTCAGCGGGAGCTCTTGCTTAGATCATTGAATGCTGCTTTTACTAGGAATAAGTCTCTGCAACCAACAAGACTGAAAAGACAAGCCATAGCAAGAAAAGGAAAAATGTCTGAAAAGTTTCTTTAAGAAATATGACAAAGGATTAATGGGAATCAAACATCAAGACTATCTACAAATAAAAAGATACATGTACAATGTTTTTCATTGCAGCATAAATTAAGGTAGTAAAACTGAGAAGTAATTAAATGTTTATCAATTTAAAATAGATGCTTTAAAGTGGCAAAAGTTATATATATTATATATGTTACATATATAATATATATATATATATTTATATTTTACATATATATACATGTAAAATGTAAACAACCATTAGAATTTAGGAGTTTCTTTAATTATTTCAATATTTGTTGAATAGATCAGTAAAGTCCTAGATATGGAAGTAGAAATTTATAGCTTTCAAACAAAGTCAGTTCATTAGTTTGTTATTTATATGTGAAAGTTGCTGTGAGTCTTTAAAATAAATGAGTATCATAAACTAAATTTGATTTATAAATGTAATTTGTCATGATAAGCAAGTAACAAGGGACCCAAGAGTATTAACTTGACCACATAGTGCAGTGCACACCGAGTTTCCTTTCAGCCTCTGTGAAAAATGTCCTCAGGTAGAGACTTGACAAACAACATTTAATCTCTATGAGGAAATGTTAAGAAATACAATGCAATCTTGAGAACTGCTTGTGGCACTCCCTAATAGCTGTTAAGACAACTGCCAATAGAGGGTTTCTGCCCCGCTGCTCTCAGGGATCAGATTACCAGCCCAGGTGCCAGGATTTGTGCACCTGCCCCACCTCCTTTTCTTCTTCTCCTATCAAGAGGGTTGATCAAAAATATGTACTGAAGTACCGAAGGTTCAGAAACTCAGAGCTTGTAAATAAGTGCGTGGGGAAAAAACTGTGGTTTTATTTCTTATAAACAGGAAAGGCAACACTCTCCTAAACTGAAATTCATTTAATGAGCCAAGAGTGACTGTAACCTTGTGATAAGCAAACTGGCCCATCACAGACCTGTGAGGGTCACTCACCGCAGTGCAGAAAAAGCAGCCCAGTCTTTGAGCCCAATAACAACTGCCTCCTGAGATCCCATCTACTCTCCTCTCAGCATACACCTAAAGTTCTGCATGCCTCATTTTCAGTAGTCATGGCAGTAGTTTTTCTCTCATATTTCTTGCCCATTGGCAGACTAAGCATTCTGCCAACTCTGATTCTTTAATTTTTAGCTGTACTGACTGAAATGTCCTGATCCTAATACTGGTCTCACTGGTGACAAAGCAATCTCAACCTGATGCTGATGAGTACCTCAGGCTACTCTGCACAACCAAACTTCACTCCCCAAGTCAATCAAAGAAAACCTAACAGAGCCGTCCGCTGGGTCCCAGCAGAGGAGTTTCCTCAGCCACACACACAAACTCCAACACTACAGCATGTCTCCCTTAGGGGTGGAATAGTAACATCATGGACAATTAAAACACAACTTCTTTGGTAGTAGTTCGGGAAAATCCACCAGTCCAACCTACAAATGCCTCATAAAAGTACATCAGAATGAACTGGCAAGAAGATTCATGTCTAAATTTTGCTCTCACATGCACCCTCCCACTCTTTGGGGACATATATGAACTCACACAGGTCTCCCACCATTTGGTGACTCCCTCATATCTCATACCTCCCTGTTAAATCTTCTCCCATCAGATCTTGCCTCCCTAAGGATGCACATATACTTTATGAGAAATCTCCTTTCCCATCATCAGTGAATTTGGCATTGTAAAGTAGAGTGGTCACTTTCACTTTTCATTCTTATCCAGATAAGCATTTTGATGCAGGTGATCTATCTTTTCTTTTTAACAGAATTTTTGTGCTGATTTCCCAGGCTCCAAGCACCCCTTCTTTTTTTTCTCATTCCACCGAGCACTTCTGTCTTGTTCTCATTTGCTGAATTCTCCCCTTCCACTTCCCAATTTCTAACAGATGTGACTCAAGACTTTCTCTTTGGTCCTTTTTCTCTTTTCTGTGTACATACGTCCAAGATTTCTTATAGTCCTTAATCTATATCAAAGAGTACAAATTTTTTAAATTATTGTTTAAGATTTCTACTCTGCCAACTTGACACAGCTACTTCATAGTTTAATATATATTTCAAACTCATGCCCCCAACTGGGATGCTCTGTTCTTCTTTCAGCTTATTTGCCTTCCTCTTTCAGCCTTTCCCACTTGTATTGTGGCAATTCTCACCCTTCTATTTATTGAAGCAAACAAATTTCCTTAATTTTTCCCCTTATCTACACATCTTTGGTCAGGAATTGCTGCTGGTGCTACCTTCAAAGTACATGTACAATCTGATGATTTCCCAGCATATCCACCCTTCACACTTCAATCTAAACCATGACCATGTCTCATCTAGACATGTAATTGGTCTCATGGATTTCATTCCTGCTCCCACTTTTTGTAAAGTGATCCTTCCTAAACTAAGCCAGCTTGTGGTATCTGGAGGCACATAATATACCAATCATATCTTCAAAATCTAATAATATCTAACATTTATTGGGATAATCCAAGGGACCAACAAGGTGGTAGATACAAACACTCAGTACATAGTATGTACTTAATTATTGAAGCATGCAGAGAAAATTATTTTTATGCTATTTCTGAAGACTACTTTATAAAATGAATTATTAGCTATTTGCTGTTTTCCAAGTAATGGAGATTTTTATGTTCTGAATTTCTATCCTCTCTAAACTCATATGCTGAAATCGTAATCCTCTAGGTAACAGTAGTACAATATGGGACCTCTGGTAGGTGAGAACCCTCATGCTTAACTGTCATGATTGAGATTATCATGCTTTTAAAAGAGACCCCAGAGACTAGTTCACCTTTTCTACTATGGAGGATATAAGAAGGTGCCTACTATGCCCCAGAAAGTAGACAGCAAACAGGAAATCTATATCCACCTTGATCTTAGACTTCTCAGCCTCGTGAACCATAAGAAGTAACCTCTTATTTAGAAGGTAACCAGTTTTTATTCTTTGTGATAGAAATCCGAATGGAGTAAAACAAAGAATATGATTCAAATTTGATTATATTAACAACCATTAAGCTAATGTATGATGACATCTTGGGCCCTCAATACCATGACCAGCTTAAAATCTGATGTACTATACCATAGGAGTTAACAAGGGACACTATCTTCTGTCTGCAGAGTACTTTAGAACACATGATGGATTTCCATCAAGGCAATATCAAACCTAACTTAAAGATGAAAAGAGCTGTTGGGTCATCATGACTGCTCTGCCCCTGTGATTTCAGAGGAGCCAACCCATTTGAAACAGAAAGAATTCTCCTAGATCCAGGTTATCAGTCATCCTCTGAACATCTATTGCAATGTTCATAACTCTTTTTACACCATTAATTTCTGCACACTAGTTTTATATATCATACCCCAAGTTGTTTTTGTGGCTTATGTGGCCCTTCTTTTATAATACTGCAGTAACTTTTAGCGCACCATGTTGCCTTATATCCAGGAAAACTCAAGCTCGATAAAAAGGTTCCTTTGCAATCTCTAGTTCCACAGATTCCATTCCTACCTGCCAATAGGAGAATCCATCAGGCCATCCCACTGAGGTTTTGTTACTAAATAAAATGAAGTCTGGCTAGTGTACTTCTTTTGGAAAGGACTAGGAAATCTATATAAGTGCACAAAATAATAACTTTAGCATGTACTATGCTCCAGGAACATTTTTGGTGCTTCTCATATGTGAATTCATCAAATTCATTTATATATCCCACAAAGATAGTGAAATTGAGGTGCAACTTGTTTTAGTTCACATGCACAGTAAGTCACAGTGTTGGGATCAGTGTGCTTAACACTGATCTGCTTCATCATTTGTATTCTTAGCACTGAATCATTAACCTGCTCATCACGATAAGTTTTTGTTAGTATAACACATCACATCACAACTAAAATCTTGGGTCTTCAATACTAGAAAATTCACTGGGAGAAAATGAATTAATTCAAGATTGGAGATGACTGGAGTTAGTAATAAAAACTGAAGAATTACATTTCACAGTTGGGAAACACAGAAACAGTAGCTAGAACTTCAAGAAACTGGTGTGCTAAGTCAGAACACAAATGTCAGTGAGCACTTAAGATGAACTCAAACAGCAAGAAAGTCCTTTATAATGGTACACAGGATATGTGGCAACATGTAGTTCTGAGCATTACAGATACCTGTGGGTGTAGCTGTTAAAGCAACCAAACACAATTGAGGCAAAAGGGGTGGGCAGATCTAAATTTTACAATGAGGCTCTGGCACCAGCCATGAAGAGGTTCAAAAGCAATGCAATAGACCTTGCTGTTGTTGCCCTAGATCATTCGCCTATGCTGGTGCCCAAGATTTGCTAAGGGCAAGCCCCATCTCAATAGTTCTCAAAGGTTCCCAAAAATAAAAAGCACCATAAACCCTGAGTAATGCTAAGAAAGAAGGCAGGCAAGTCCTAGGGAAGTCAATACTCAAATGAAATTTTATTACAAACTTCTATTCATCGAGCAATCATTGTGTTATATATTATCCTTGGTGCCTGACTTCAATGCATTTAATCCTCACAAGAAATATGCAGAGAGATTTGATTATCCAAGTTACATGTGAGAAAACTCATGTTCTTAGAGGAATAACTCAGCCAAGACCCCACAGTTAGTAAGTATTAAACTTTGGATTCAAGCACAGTTTTTTATGACACTAAAGCTTATGCTCTTAACCTCAAAGCTATTGAGAAATAACAGTTAATATGAAGTATAATTCTGTTGCCTTATTTTTCTAGAATGCTAAGGCAAGAGTGGTCAAGAATTTCTCATTTAAAATATTTATTTCATGGTCTCCATTCAGCAGAACTTGGCAGGAATTGTGTACAATCTTTAAACATAATCACCTCCTTTACCTTTACTCCATTTGCTTTTCTCTTCTATTTGTAATATAAGCCTTGTGGGATATAAAGACTGAGAAAAATTTATAGAATGAAATACTTCCTGAATGTCATTGGCTTATGCTACTGTGAGCTGTCTTTATGTGACCCTGGCTAAAACAGATGTAGGCTCTGTGCTCTTTCATGCCATTGACATATTTCCTAACAGGCAGGCTGCCTGGTCCAGTACAGTAAGGGACTGGGTGCTTGGGAAGCTTTGACCTTTAGGCAGCCTGTGACTTTACATGATGTCATACTTCCCACCCATGTGCACCCTAAATAATACTTTCCCAGGCTAGGTACCGTGGGAAGAAACAAACCTTTGATAGGTGGCATTTCATGGCATCCTGAAAACTATGTAGAGAAAAAAAATGTTCTCTGAGATAGCTCCAGTGCCTGCAGAACTGTCAGAACAAGCATGAGCGCCCAAGGCTATGGCCAGCTCATTGTGCAGCCTGGAACAAAGCTATGATTGTGTGGGTATCACCCCCTTAAGATCTATATCACAGGCCAAATATGAATGGATCACAGGCAGGATTTGACAGTTGTTTCTAAGCTTTCTAGATCAGAGATAGAAATAGATATGATCTGCACCAGCCCCTTTCTGCATTGCGTTTTCAAATGGGAGGGTTCCCTTTGACATTCCACAACCAACCCCAGTCAGTTACCCACCTCTCACCTCACCTGGGCTGGCCTAGCCACACCAGAATAGCCATCTTTTCACAACAATTTTCTAAGCTACTCAGAATCCTATCAATCCCTGAAGACCTGATAGGCCCTCAGTTACTTTGAGAAATTGCTAAACAAAAGACAAGTATTACAGATACACAGAAAAAGAAACCCAAGCTTCTGAAAACTGACTCACACTGCATTTTAACAAATTCAAAGCATACCACAGTTACTCTACAAGGCCTCCATTTATTTGTCAGATATTTGGAGAGGTTCTTGTAGGAGTTGGGCCCATTCTGGTGGCCTAGGGCACTACACTAAGCAATCATAATTCTGTTCTTAGAGAGACTGTAGTCTACCAAGGACAATAAAATTATTCAGAAGCAACCTTACTCAATTGTAGTGAGATTTAAGCAAAAGGTACTACAGCCAAGAAATAACTACAGGGCCAGAAATAACAAGCAAGGCAGAACATATATAAAAATATTCTCTTCTACAGTGGATAAAACAGACAAGAAAAATTAACACTGACTATTCTGATCAGCAGCCGGAGCCAGTCAGTCTTCCCCTTTCTTGCCACACAACTTAGGATATTTGGGCATCTCATAGAATGACAACTTGAGAGACAATACTGGGCTAGAAAGAAGGATAGGGCTTATAAAGTGTGACACTCTCCCTCAAAATATTGTATGGGAAAATCTTATTCCTTCTTACCCTTACTAAACTACATGAGTAAACAGGAGACATTCTCACTTGGTAATAGGACAGAAATAGGATGCACCACAGGGAGTATGCTTATGGACTCCTAATAATGGATATCCTATACATTCCCTGAAATCTAAACAGTGTCCAATTTATTCTGAAATTCCCTTGGAGTAAGGTTGTATTTCTGCTCCCTTGCTGGGCCTTCATGGTGCCATGGCTTCCTATTACTCTCAACAAACTCCCATGACTTGTGGTAGTCTGAATTGTCTCTGAGTCTTATAGTAAAAAAACTAAATAGATGAGCATCAATGAGAATAACACACTCAAATGTCAAATTCAGTCAGAGTTTAATTTTATAAAATCCATTTGTGTGTGAAACCACACAAATATGAATTAAAATGTCAATAATGCTCAACTGAAAATTCTTCTAATCCCATCACTCTCCTTTTTAAGAACCAGTACAGAAGGATACCTACATCTTTCCCCAAGCTCATCAAAACACATTCCTCAATTCTATATAGACACATCTTGGGGGTTTTGTGATGATGCTTGTTAAAGTATTTATGTTCATAACACATTTGTCCTAACCTTTTTCAGTGACTATTCAGGGATAGGTTAAGGTTATTAGATATCCAACTAAATTCTGCTTCAAATTTCTGTCACTAACTTACCATAGGATTATATGGAGATCAATTTACTTTCCCAAAACTAGGATTCCCATTTCTTTATTAAAGGTGAATGGCAGTAAAATAACCCTACACTTGCAGCTCAGCTGAGTAAATTTTTCAAATTCCATCTTAGTCCTGTAAATGCAAACACAGCAGAGAAAACTAGAGGAAGTAATAACCTGAGAGTGATAATAAACAAGCTCAGAGGATGGTGGTAGAAAGGTAAGAATCACAGACCATCCAGTCTTCAAATGTGCAGTACTTAGACAGAGACATATGCACCTCAGATGAGTTTTATACTGCTATGTTATAACTAAGAGTAGGAGAAGTCTTTCCTTGCCCTTGTTAGGAATCTACATGTGACTTTAGCAGATTTCTCAACTGCTAAATTGGTACTTAGATTAGTCATATATGAAACTCAATTCAATAAATGTTGGTAACTATATGGCCCTTTGTATTAAGTAATAGATACTGAGAAAAACAGACAGGGACAGAATTCCTGCCCTTCAATATCTTGCAATCTCAATTATGATGGAGGAGATAGCTCTGTGACCATTAAATCATAACAAAATATTGCCATTGCTTTCACATATGTAGGGAAGAAAGTAAAATTCAAAGAAAAGAGAAACTTTCTGTCTGGAAATTATGGGGTTGAAGAACACTCACTATTGTGGTTTGTGTTCAGTGTGGATTTGAGCTTGGAGTAACAGAGTTGGCCATGGAAACCTGTGAGAATCCCACTAGCTTTCTGTAAGCTTAAGAGATGAAGACTGTGTGGTATAATTTACTCTTACACTCCCCACATGCAGAGAACTGAGACACAGGTGTAGAGGGAACACTTGATGTCAGGAACACATTAATATGGATGCAGACAGCAAAGTCTGGTATGAGTGCTGAATTCATTCTCTACCACCCAAGAATGTTTGAGAAAGTGATCTAACTTCTCTTAGTGTCAGTGATTTTCATTTTTTATTATGAAGATGAGATAACAAAATTTGAAGCACAGAGCTTTCAAGAAGCTTAAATAATTTATGCAAGTTGTCAGTTTTGTTTTGTTTTGATTTTTATGTATTTAATACAGCGTCTCACTATGCAGCTCAGGCTCATAGTAATCCTCCTGTTTTCAGCCTCCCCAGAGCTGGGATTACAGGTGTGTACCACTAGGTCCACACTTGGTCACCAGCTTATCTCACCCCGGGAGAGGTATGTGGGACTGAGAATTGAACCCTGGTCCTGAGCTTGAAAGCAGACACAGTTCTCAGTTTTTGAAACATCAATAAGATACCAATAAATTATAGGGTCATCATGATAATGATGGTGATGGTAGCAGTAAGAACAGCCCCATCCAGTTCTCACACAATCTCCTAGATGTCCAAGATCCCCAGCAAAGCTGGGCTGGATCTCAGCCAGTGTAGTCAGTGGACCCCTACCAATGTTTCCTGTCTTCTCAGCATTTGCATGCTCCTTTAATCCAGATCATGGCACCCAGCCTGAGATTCTTTTCTTTTTTTTAATAATTTTATTGAGAAACAAATAACAATGAGACAGTTTCAAAACTAATTACTAGCAGAGTTTCAATAATTAATACATTGCATATTGCTGGCTTAGTGGTTATTCATTGTACAAGATGCAGACACGATATACTGTCCACAAACACTAATAGATAAAATCTCTCTATTCAATGATCCAAGAGAATGCAGCTGTGTATCAATTCATTTTGAACATACAGATACAAAATGGTCATTCATTTGTTTTGTTTTTTGTTTTTTTCCCATAATTTTATTGAGAAATAAATAGGAATGAGAGTTTCAAACCAAATTGGTAGGACAGTTTCAATAATTAACACATTTAACACTCTCTTCCTAGTGGTTAATTGCTGTACAAGATGCAGACATGATATCCTATTTACAAACACTATTAGAACAAATCCCTCTATTCATTAAGAGAATATAACTATATATCTATCCTAACCACTTTGAATACACAGATACAATATGGACATTCATTTATATATTCCCTTTTTTGTTTAGTTCCGTCATTTGAATATTATAGGTGTGTTAACTCAGCAAGATATTCTAAAAGAGTCCAGTAGCCCATAATAGTATTGGGTCTTCTGCTTCACTGACAATGTCAGAAATTGTTGACCTGAGTCCCCTACAGCTCAACATAATAGCATGGATTTACTTCTTATACTTCATTTTTATACTTTTATGCCGGATGGTTAAGACCAAGATAAAGCAAGACCTATGCAACTAGAGTTGTAGCTTTTGGGTCTCAGAAGGTCAGTGAAATGCCCTCAGGATTTATCCTAAGATCCTCTACCTCACATTGTAGATCCTTTGTCAGTGTCAGCCATGTGGATGAGTCACGGCCATTGCTTAGCCAATGTGCTCTCTGTGAAAGCCTGAGAGAATGTTTTCTCTCCATGTGACTCTCCTTAGGCACACTCTACATCATCAATCACATTTTTCCTTTGGCCCCGTAATCTTCTTGATCAGAAAATTTGGGACACTACTGAGTTACATGACATTACAGTACAAGTTCTCATATGTCCTGAGTCTTAATTGATCTTGGAAGGCTAAGGTCAAAATGTTGGCTTTCCTTGAGGCCCTCCTTTTTCTCTAATTTTGGTCTGCAAATTTAGGTTGTTAACCCTCCAGAAGAGAAGTTTATTGTTATTACCATACAACCTAGGCTGTTAAACATAACCTCACTATCTGTCTGATTATCAAACATCTTAGGCATAACATGGAACAGGAAATTTTCATCAAGTATTGATATGTTGAACTTTAAGTCCCTATGGGATATGATGAAAAAACATTTAAAAATTAGAGTATATTTTAAAAATAGGCATAAATAATTATATAATTCTTATGTTTACACATAAGTCCAAAAATCTAACCATATACAACCTTGAAGCAGGACAGTCCCACAACATATCTTTTCCTGTCTCCTGCCTTCATACACCACCCCCTCCTTTTTGAACAATCCTCTACCCAAGAGACAGCACAGCAGCA
The DNA here is from genome assembly GCF_000260255.1 of Octodon degus. Classification (NCBI taxonomy): domain Eukaryota; kingdom Metazoa; phylum Chordata; class Mammalia; order Rodentia; family Octodontidae; genus Octodon; species Octodon degus. Next base: position 5,957,516 of record NW_004524658.1, read on the forward strand.
ACTGGCATATCAGGACAAGTAGCCCATATTCAGATGACCAGAATGACAGGTACTCCAAGCATGAACCTACTATTACAAATTGCCATCCTCAGGACAGTTGCTTAGTTCACAGGGATCAGTATATATAGTTAGTCAGGGTAAGAATCTTTCCAATTAACTGCTAGATTTAAAAATCTTCTGGAGATTCTCAGGATCTTTGCCTTGCCCATCTTCTACATATAACTGTATGGCTTGTCACTGTCATGTTTCCTAGCTCTTCTCCTCTCCCTCTCTTAATTAGTTAGTCCTCAAGTTCTTGCTTTCCTTTTACTTGTATTATACTTTTCTATTTGTATTTCTTCTTTTGAGTTCTTACACTAGGGAAACTATACAATATTTACACATGTGTGTCTGGTTTATTTCACTTATGAGTATATGTTCAAGTGGCATCCCTTCAATATGACTTCGAGTTTATCATTCTTTATAGCTGAGTAATACTCCATTGTATAAAAATACCACACCTTTTTCATCCATTCCTCAGGTGATAGGCATCTTGGTTGTTTCCAAAATTTGGCTATCACAAATTGTGCTGCTATAAACATAGGTACACATAGATCACTATGATATGATGTTTTCAGATCCTCTGTGAAAATTACCAGTAGAGGAATAACTGGTTTAAATGGGATTTCCAGTCCAAGTTTTCTAAGGAGTCTCCAGACTGATTTTTATAATGGTTGCACCAGTCTACATTCACACCAGCAGTGGAGAAGGGTTCCTTTTCCCCACAACCTCTCCAACATTTGTTGTTGGGTGATTTCTTTATGATAGCCATTCTTTCTGGGGTGAGATAATATCTCAATGTTGTTTTAATTTGCATTTCATGGATGGCTAGTGATGTGGAGTATCAGCCTGAGATTCTGACACAACTTTAACCAAATTTAACTGCTAATTATACTTCTATTCTTCACCTTGGTTTCTCAGCCATTCTTTATTCATCACTAGTACTGCATGAAACTCTTTCTAGATTTCTATCACTGGAGTTAGCTTCTATACTGAGTTTTCTCTTCTCCCAGACCTCTCCGTTTACCTTCCTCTCACATACTTTCCTAACCAATACTCCTTCATATATGTTTTGCTCTACTTAATTACCTTCTGACTTCAGCTTTCATGACTTTCAAGATGACAATAGTAGAAACTCTGGAAGTAAATGTGTAGGGCTTACCCTTTTTCAACTCTGGATATAATTATCCCACTAGGTTCTAGTAAGTGGTCCTTTGATTCACAAGCTTAACTATTTCCACAAACCTGGTCTTCAACCAAATTGGGTAAGGACTAAATCAAACTCAGTGGTTAGATTCAATGTTGACCTAACCCTTGACCTAAGCAATGTTGACAAATGCTAACCTAACCAATGTTGTCAGTGTCATTTCATTGGCTCCTTACTAGGAATCTCATGGCAGAGCCAATGGGAAAGACAAAGATGCAATTAAACATTTGATCATCTAGAAATCAGTACACAGAAACTCTACAGTGACTAGACTCATCTCAGCCCTCTGAACTCATATGACAATTTCATATTTCAGAAGACATTTTCAACATATCTTCAGCTCATTTCCACACCAAAAAGCACTAACATTTAACCCCATTGTATAAATAAAACTTTAATAATCATATTCATATCCTGAACAAACATATCTATATTTTTATATGTATGGTTTAGATACATTATTATACATTAATTAATATATTAATCATATATTACACTAATTATTTTATTTCATATTATCTGCAGAATATTATGTAAAAGTTATATAATAGTTATTCCTTAAATGAAGCAATAACAAAAATTCTAGAAAAGTTACACCATGTATTCTACATTTACTTATTTATTTAGGAACTGGGGATCAAACTCAGGGCCTTGCACTTGCTGGGCAGGCTCTTAAGCCACTGAGTTATCTCCCTGGCCCCTGGATTCTACTTTTAAATGAATGGTAGACTGAGATATGTTTAAGTAAAATATTAGATACCTAAAGTACACATATGTATTTGTAGCAAAACCATAACATCACAAGATTGCCCAAGCCAACTTTCATTCAAACTTTTATTTTAGTGTTTCTGAAGGCCATGTTGACTGCCTGTCAAGTACAGGATCGTGTATAAAAGTGCCCAAGAAGTGTATGGGTCACCTTTGGTTCTGTGGCAAGGAGAAATCCATTTATCCCTTGACTTCTTATCCTGTCACTAAAACCAACCACAGGTTCTTTGAAGTCCATAAGACCCTTACAGACTTTCTTGGCAGACCTTTTTTAAACCTCAGTCTCACAAAAATTGTTAGAAATTGGCACATAGTTTCATACTGTCAAGATAGCAATTGTACAGAGAAAGAGAATCAGAGAGAGAGAGAGAAAGAGAGACTGAGAATGGGAATGATAGTGAGAGCGAGAGAACTGAAGGTACTTTCTTTGGTCAGCATGCACTTGTGTACGTGGCCTGGCTGTCTGTATTTGGCTTGACTCATAGATTTAGATTTCTTACCTCTTGGAGAATGTCTGTTGAGAAATGGGTGTGTAAGAAATAGATTCCAGACAAGAAGTGTAGCCAGCTCAGTCCTGTGATCCACCAAGATAAGTCCACACTTTTATCTGTGCCCTTGATAAGCTGTGTTCCAAATGTGGTTGAAAAGGTTTAAATTGTGTAACTTATGTAATTCCCCTCACTTATGCAATAAAAGCCATCAGTGAATCATATCAAAGGGCAGAAAGAGAGAAACTATTTGAATATCTTAAGTAACCATCTATTGAAATTACAGTCACTACAATCAGAATGATTTTCCTAATAGAAAATAAATACCACTAATTACTAAGTTACTGGAATTATTCTCTTCACTTTTCTGTTAGCCAATGTTTCCATATACAATATCTAACACTGAAATTCTCACTCTTACTTTAAAATTTTTAATAAAAGTTTTATCAAGGCACAATTCACATACCATAAAACTGACGTTGACGTTATAAAATTTAAAATTTTCACATATTCATAGGATAGTAAAACTGTCACTATCTAATTTTAGAACATTTTATCACTGAAAAAGAAACCCCATATCTGTTAAAATCATTCTTCATTCTTTCTTCCTTAATATAATTACAAACATTAATCTATTTCCTGTTTTTATTACTCTGGACATTTCATATATGTGAATACATTACAATATTCAGATTTTTGTTCCTGGAATGTTCCATTTAAAATAATGGTTTTAAAGGCTTTATTCAATCCCAGTTCTTGGGAGGCTCTAAACAGGAAGATCACTATGAGTTTGATCTAGTAGTGACATCCTGAATACCCTGTACACCCTTTTCTGAAGGCTTTATTCATATCCTACATTAATAACCCATTTTTTGTTATGATTGAGTAATGATCTATTCCATAGATTATCAAAGCTTATCTTTTTATCAGTTGATAGGCTTTTGGATTGTTTTCATTTTTCATTACTAGGACTATTACTGTAATGAGCATTCATATACAGGATTTTTATAGATATATATTTTAAATTCTCTTGGTTATAAAATTAGGTATGAAATAGATAATCCTATAATACACTTAATATTTGGGGGAACTATTAATGTATTTTCCATTGTAGTTGCATGATATTTTGACTCCACCCCCAATGTGTGATGGTTCGAATTTCACATCATTGCCAACACTTGCTTTTATCTGTCTTTTAAACTGTAGTTGCTCTAGGAAATACAAAGTGGAATTATAATATAATTTCAGTGTTTCCTTATAATGACATTGGTAGTAACTTAATTTTAGCTTGTGTCTAGTTCTTTTCTTTTTATTGATTTATTTTTTTTCTGTATTTTTAGGGAAGGGTCTGCAGGGTGTTCAGCGTCTCACTACTAGATCAGACTCATACTGATCCTCCTGTTTACAGCCTCCCATGAGCTGGGCTTATAGGTGTGTGCCACCACACTCAGTCTCAATTGCTGGGCAGCGTGCCCCAGGGGAGCAGCTGACACCACAGGCCTGGGGATTGAACCCCTGGCCCCTGCACCCACTGACAGGTGCTTTAATCTGCGGAGCTATCTAGCCAGATAGTTCTTTTCATTAATGAAAACTTTTAGGTTTTGCTGTGGAATCATCTATTTCTCCCTTCATCCTCATCACATTTTTTCCTTCTATATTTTGGAGCTCTCTTGTGAGAGGCATGCATGTTTCTAATTGTTCTTTTTTTTACAAGAAAATTGAATAGTTCGTCATTATACTTTAACCTTCCTTGTCTCAATAACATTTTGTCACAAAGGCTGTTTTGGCTAATATTAATATAACAACTCCAGGTTTTATGTGGTATATTTTTTCCTATCCTTATATCATCAATGAATTTGTGTCCTTAAATCTGAAGTGTGTCTCTTGTAAACAGTGTATAGTAAATTGTGCTTTTTATTATCCCAATCATAAATCTTTAAGTGCAATGTTTGACCAATTTATATTTAATATGGTTGTTGATAAGTAGAATTTTCATCTGTCAATCCTACTTGGGTGTTTTTTTCCTGTTTATTCCATGTATTTTTTATTTCTATATTATTTCCAAGTTATATGTTAAATAATTATTTTCTAGTGTTCCACTTCAGTTCCCATTTCCTTTCTTTTTTTTTATTACACCTTTAAGTTATTACCTTAGTGGTTGCCCTGGGGATTTTTACTAATGTAACAGTCTCAGTCATAATGACATTAGTTAAATTTCAATAATATATAAAATGTTATTAATATATAGCTCCATTTCCTCTCTCCTCATTAGGGTTTATATCCAGATGGTCCCCTAAAGCCTCATGTTCTCATGGGTGGAAATCTAGAGAGTTTTTTGGGTCACTGATGAGTTTATTCTGAAATGTGGTGCTGGGTCGTGGACATGGCAAGGATATGCACTTCTTCTTTCCTTGTCTGATAACTCTCTGCTTCCTACTGCCCTGCCATGAGCTGGCCATCCTGTCATCACCCTCAGCCATGCCACCAGCTGACTATGGGCTGATTCTTCTACAAACTGAGCCAAAATAAGTGTTTCTCCCTTACATTTATGGGTGTCAAGTATATCTCAATGATGAGAAAATAAGATACCCCTCTTTTGTTCTATAATTCTGAAACAAATTGCAAATGAGGTCTTTATTTATTATAAGCCCAATAATGAAACTTCACAATGATTTGTTTGTTTTAATTACATTATAAACAGAAACACATATTATCGACAAAACATATTCATAATGCCATATATATATATAAATTATCTTTATCCAATTCTTTAAAGATGGTTAGATCACCTGTCTGATACACTTTGACTTCACCCTGAGATTCCTATTAATATTTCTTCTAGGCAGGATTTCCTAGTGATAAAATCTCTGTTTCTTTACCAGATAAAGTCTTAATTTCTCCCTAGTTTTTGAAGAAGAGCTTTGCTGGATGCAAAATTCTGAACTGGGAGTCATTTTATTTTAGCACTTTAAAAAAGTACATCATTCAGTCACCTTCTGGCCTTCCTGGTTTCCCATGAGAAATTGGCTATTTTCTTACTAAGAATCACTTTTATGCAACAGGCTGCTGTTGTGTAGCTCCTTTCAAGATTTTTTTTGTCTTTTGGTGGTTTGATTACAATATGCCTGTAGTTAGATTTGAGTTTATTCTGATTTTGATTCCAATATGCCTGTAGTTAGACTGAGTTTATTTTCAGATTTTGTTGTTCTTTTTAGATATATAGAGAAACATCTTTTCATTAAATTTAGAAAATTTTCCAATTCAAGTCACTGTCAAACCCTATAATGATTTTTTCTTTCAGTTACTATACCACTTTTTAAAAATATTTTTCTTTCTTTACTGGTATTCTTCATTTATCAGAACACCATTTTATAACTTCTCTTTAGTTACACAGCAATAGTCTCTTTGATTTTCTTGACTATATTTATAATAAATATTTCAAATTATGTTATAATTTCAATATCTAGGCTTCTATAAGAAGTTTTCTATTGACTACTTTTCCCTTCTTTTTTATGGACCACTCCTTTATGCTTATTTGCATGTGTCATATGCACTGTGGAAAATTGGATAGTATAAATAATATTAATAATGTTGCGGCTCTAAAATTCAGATCAATTCTTCCAAGATATTGGTTAATATTATCACTGTAGAACAGATACTGTTGCCGATATCTCTTGTCAAATATTATTCTTGAACTAATTCTTCAAAATGTATCATCTTTACCAAAACCATTTAGTGAAGAAAGAATAGTCCAAAATGTTAATAAGTGAGACCTGTATGTCTCGATAACCACATGCAGAAGGAGAGGAGAAGGAGGAGAAAGAGGAGGAATGGCTAAAGGCCTGTCTCACGTGATACACAACTTAACTTAAGATGAAAAAAATACTTAAATATCACAGATCAAACCAAAATGTCTAGATAGAAAATGTAACTGCATGACTTTGAAATTGACGATGTCTTCTTAGATCTGAAACAAAACAGAAGCAACAACAACAAAAATACTTAAATTGGACTCCTTCAGAGTTAAAAGCTTTTGGCCTCAAGGAAAAATAATTAAAAGTACAAAAGGCAACTGAGAGAATAGGAAAAATAATTGATCCTTATTTATCTAATAAGGATCTGGTCACCAGAATATATAAAGAGCTCTTACTACTTAAGAACAGAAAGCAAACAGCCCAAAATGAGTCAAGTATGTAAACAGTCATTTTTCCCAGAGGATAAAAATATCCATAACGGACATGAACAGATGATAAATATCAATACACATTAGGGAAATGCAAATCAAAATGACAATGAGATACAGCCTCACACCAATACAATAATCATAAGCAAATAAGCAATAGTAGGTATTGACAAAAATCTGGAGAAATCAGAACTCTCGTACATTGCTGGTGGAATGTAAAGTGTTGTAACCATTGTGGAAAACAATTTGGTAGTTTTTAACTAAATTAAATATAGAATTCCCATGTGGCCCACAATTAGACTCCTAGATCTAAGCACAAAATAATTGGAAGCAGTTGTTCAAACAAAAAGTCGTACAAAGATGTTCGTATCAATACCATTCACAGCAACCAAAAAGTACAAATGATGTACTGTCCACCAACTGATGAATGACAGAAGAGTTATCAACACAACAAAATAGTCAGTGATACAAGGGAATTAGTTACTAATACATGCTACACTGTGGATAAACACTGGAAACATTATGCTAAAGGAAAATAGCCAGACCCAGTGGTTACACAGGGCATGATTCCATTTCTAGTAGGTGAAATATCCAAAATAGGCAAAATCCATACAGATAGCATATTCTAGTGGTTTCTAGGTTTTTAGGTGAAGGGAGAACTAGAGAGTTACTGCTTAGTAGAATTAGGGTTTTCTTTCAAGGTGATTAAACTATTCTATAAATATATACTGGTAATGATTTTACAGCTACATAAATATGCTGTCATTGAATTGAACATTTTAATGGTATTATGGGTATTTTACTACAATGAAAGTGAAAGTAATGGCAAAACACGTACAATCTATTGTGTGTAGCCTGCTTATAATTGGGCAAATCTTTAAATGTTTTGCAACATTGAAGTCTCCAAACCTTTGCTGAGGGACTGTGTGTGTGTGTGTGTGTTTGGGACATTCTTAAGTTTCTCTTCCTTTATGCATAAAGCCTCAATATCATCCAAAAGAGAGAATAAGTAAGAGGACAGGGACTTCTCAGATCTACCCTCACTGTGCACATGTATGTGTTCTTCTAACCTCCCAGAAATGTGTTGCAGTTGTTCAAAGATACCTAAGTATACCTTTATCCTAAGTCTTTGGGTAGCTTTTTTTTTTTTACCATAACTGAAATGTTAAACAATTGCCACTAACTTTTTTTTTAATTTTAATTTTTTTATTTTTTTTATTTTTATTTTTCCCAAAGTTTTATTGATAAACAGACAGCAATGAGACAGTTTCAAATCAAATCGGAAGTACAGTTTCAACAAATAATACACTGCA
>NW_004524658.1:5986045-5988831 GCF_000260255.1 Octodon degus
AAAAATAAATAAAAATAAAAAAAAGAAAAAAATTATAAAAAGAAAACCAAAAGATTCACAATTATGTAGAACATACATAATGTGTTTATAATACATTTAAATATTTTAAGCCAATGAGTCAAAAAATCAAAGAGGAAATTAGAAAATATCTTGAGCCAACTAAAACCAGACAGGTGAGTATGGAGGAATACATGTGCAATCCCAGCACTTGAGAAGCTGGGAAGATTTTAAGTTCAAGGCCAACCTGGACTAAATAGCAAGAAAAATTGCTCAAATGTAACAAAACAAAACACACCAAAATTTATGAAATAAAGCAAAAGCAGTAAACTCAATAGTAAAAAGGAAGTTTGTACCAATAAACACATTTTTAAGAGAAAGATTATAAATCAACAACTTAATGTACTTCAAGTAGCTAAATGAATGCAAATAGAACAGTAAGAACAACAAAGCACCAAAAGGAAGGAAATTACAATGATTAGACTAGAAAAACATCATTGAAATTAAGAGTGTCTTAAGAAAGCAAACAAAATTGATAAACTCTTAACTAGAATTATAATGGAAATACAGAGCATTCAAATATATAAAATGCAGGGGTAGCAGTTTCACTCAGTGGTATGGCATTTGCCTAGCATGTTCAAGGCTCCTAGTTTAATCCTCAGTACCACAAAAATAGAATTAAAAATAATAAGTAAAATCAGAAGTGAAAAATAAAACATTTCAGCTATTCCACTAAATGAAAAGGTTATGGGAGACAAGTATGAGCAAATATATGCCCATCAATTAGAAATATACAATCTATTAAGACTGAAATGTGAAGAGATAAAACAGCTCAGTCTATGCAAATAATTAAAATAAAGCTTCAGAAAATAGTCCAAAGAAATGTAAATAAACCAGCCACCATGATGGGCAAGGAGATGGTAAGGAGGTTGAATCCATAATCAAAACCTTCCACAAAGAAAAGACCCAATTAGAAGAACTCATGGGGGGATTTTGCCACACATTTAAAGAAAAATTAACATCAATCATTTCCAAACTGTTCCAGCAAGGCCAGAATTATCCTCATACCAAAGTCACATGAAAATGTCATGAGAAAGTAATACTACAGAACAATGGTCTTGATGAATTTTGTTGCAAATGTCCTGAACAAAATATCAACAAGCCAAAATAAACCTTAAAACAAGAAGATTACACATCATAAATACATAGATTTTTTTCCTGGTATGCAAAGATGGACTTAACATATGAAAATCAGTCACTGTAATATACCACATTAACAAATGAAAGAAAAAGATGCATGACAATCATATTTATATGGAAAAAGCATCTAAAAATTATGAAAATGCCTTTTCATAATAAGTATTCAATAAACTAGGAATAGAAAGAAATATGATAAATTCCATATATGGAAACCCATAGTTATCGTTATGCTCAGTCATGAAAAATTGATCGCTTTTCCTGTAAGATTAAAAATAATGTAATGATGTCCACTCTCATTATGATACTTGAAGATTTACTCCAAACAATTAAGCAAGAAAAATAATAAAATGCATTCAAATTGGAAAGGAGGTAATCAAATTATGTCTCTTCACGGAAATAATGATCTTCTATGTAGAAATCCCAAAAGTTTACACACAAAGTCCTCTTACAGAGCTAATGACCAAATTTAGCAAAATTGCAGGATATAAAATCAATGTGTGAGAATCAGTGGCTCTTCTGTGTATGTATTAACAGTGAAAAATCTGAAAAGGAAACTAAGAAAATGACCCCACCACAATAATATCCAAAAACATAAAATATGTAGAATAATATTAACCAAAAATATAAAATATTTCCACATTAAATCTATGAGATGATAAACTAAAGAAGACATAATAAAGAAAAGACATTCATTCATATAGAGTGAAAGATAATGTTGCTAATATGCTCCCACTACCCCAGGTGATTGCACAATAGTCCCTACCAAAATGCCAATAGCATTTTCTTCAACAAAATCTGAGGCCTCACTCTCTCTGTTTTCGGAATATATTATGAGTCTTATTAATCAAAACAGTGCACTACTGCATCATGAAAGATCTATCAGATCAATGGAATAGAACAGAGAACCCATCAGTAAACCCTTATGCATATGGTCAAATAATCTTTGACAGGGCTACCAAGACCACAGAGTCTTTTACAGAAATGGTCTAGGGAATCAGAATATTCACACGTAGATGGATAAAGTTAAAAACTAACTTAAATATATTTAAAACCTATGAGATCTAAAACTATAAAGCTACTACAAGAAAACTTCAAGATACTTAATTTGGTGGTGATTTTTTTATATGATATGAAAAATAGAGGCAACTAAAACAAGCATAAAAATGAGATTTCATTAAATCTTAAAACTTTTATGCAGCAAATGAAATAATTAGGAGAGTAAAATAGCAACCTAGAGGAGTGAAAATGTTTTCTAACATATATCTGATAAAAGGCTAATATCCAGAATATATTTTCTTAAAAACTTCTATAAATCAATAAAGCAACAATAACTAATCTGATAAGAAAAGTACTTGAATATGTATTTCTCCAGAGGAGATATATATGAACATAAGAAAATGATAAACATCAATATTTATCACACGAATTTAAATGACTACAGTGAAGGGCCGGGGAGACAGCTCAGTGGTATAAGTGCCTGCCTGGCAATCACAATGACCTGAGTTTGATCCTTGGCCAAAAAAATAATAAAAATAAGAAAGAGAGAGAGAGAGAGAGAGAGAGAGAGAGAGAGAGAGAGAGAGAGGAGA
>NW_004524658.1:5988931-5990277 GCF_000260255.1 Octodon degus
AGAGAGAGACAGAGACAGAAACAAAAACAGAGAGAGAGAGAGAGAGAGAAAGAGAGAGAGAGAGAAAGAGAGAGAGAGAGAGAGACTATAGTGAGGTGTCACTTGATGTAGAATGGCCACCATGAAAAAAAAAAAAAAGAAAATAAAAAATGAGGGTAAATGGGTGGAAAAAATTAGAATTTCAGTACACTACCAGAGGGAGTATGCAAAACGGTGTAACTAGTATAGTAAAAACAGTATGGAAGCTTCTAAATAATTAATTAATACATGATATAGTAATCACACTCCTGGATATATAGCCAGCAGAACATGAACCTAGATCTCTAAGAGGTTATATGCACGCCCATATTATTCCATTTACAATATCACTAGTTGGAAACAACCCAATGCTCAAGAATGGATGAGTAAATAAAGAAAATGTTGTTTTACATAGAAAGTTTCTGAATTATGAACAAGTGCCATTCTGGGAGAAAGTTTGCAGATTGGATTCATCCACAAGTCTGGCAAAGTGAATCTTACACACCTTTGACACAACTGTACAATACGCATTGCTTTGCACTTCCTAGCAGTCCCTTCTACACCATCACTGCTTCTCCTCCTGCTTCAGTCAACCTGGGCTCCCCACTACTGCACACTATCACACTGCACAGTAATCCCATGGCAGCACAACTATGACAAAGTCTGGCAGACACATGAACTACTGCAATTTGTTTGCACCTGTGTCAATTTGTAATTTGAGGTCCATTGGTATCTGTGAATGTTCACGACTGAAATGTTTGTAAGTTGAAAGCTTACTGTACCTACACAGGTCTCCTAGTCTGTATTCCTATCACAGAATACCTGAGACTTGGTACCTGAGACCACCTCCAATTTGCCAGTGCTAAAGTGATTATTATACCATTTTTGTCCAGTAGCCACTCCACAGTTTCTGTGTGGAGGGGCAGTGGGGAAGCTATCAGGTTGATTTGGAGAATTAATGGAATCTGTTTGGAAACCAAGTTTGCATAGCTAAAGCAATACTTTTATTTTGATTGCATATTTATTTGTGATGACTTCAGTAGTGATATTTAAAAAAGGATTTTCCTGCATTGTAAATATACTGTTTTCTTACAGTAAGAACACCAGTGTGCCCTAATGGTCACAAAAGACTCCTCAACTCAGAAGATGCTTCTGTTTATCCTACTTATATTATTACTATAAAAAGAAAGAGAGCAGATTGGCTTTAAAGTGATGAACTATTCAAAATAAGGTGTTATTGGCCAAGCAATGTCCATGACTCATCCACATGGCTGACACTGACAAAGGTTCTACAATCTGAGGTACAGGATCTCAGGATAAATCCTGAG
>NW_004524658.1:5990377-6029758 GCF_000260255.1 Octodon degus
GCTGACACTGACAAAGGTTCTACAATCTGAGGTACAGGATCTCAGGATAAATCCTGAGGGGATTTCACTGACCTTATCGGACCCAAAAGCTACAACTCTTGTTGCATAGGTCTTGCTTTATCTTGGTCTTAACCATCCAGCAGAAAAGTATAAAAACGAAATATAAGAAGTAAAGCCATGGTGTTATGTTGAGCTGTAGGGGACTCAGGTCAATAATTTCTGACATTGCCAGTCAAGCAGAAGACCCAATACTATTATGGCCTACTGGAATGTTTTAGAATATTTTTCTGAGTTAACACATCTATAATATTCAAATGATGGAACTAAACAAAAAAGGGGATACAGATGAATGTCCATTTCGTATCTGTGTATTCAAAATGGTTAGGATAGATATATAGTTATATTATCCTAATGAATAGAGGGATTTGTTCTAGTAGTATTTGCAAATAGGATATCACGTCTGCATTTTGTACAGCAAATTACCACTAGGAAGAGAGTATGCAATGTGTTAATTATTGAAACTGTCCTACCAATTTGATTTGAAACTGTCTCATTGCTATTTATCTCAATAAAATTATGGGAAAAAAACTAAACAAAAAAAATAAGGTGCTTCTGGAGATTTGCCATTAGGTAACAGCTGTAGCATCTCCCACAGAGAGATGTAATATCTGAGATTAAATACGTTTTATTGCACATCGAAGAGATTACCTGAAAACTGTTTTGCTAGCTAGATCAGCCCTCTGAGGATTCGCTTCTTAGGTGCTGAATAACCGTTAGAAGGAAGACAATAGTTGTTAGTATATGACTTCCTAAAGGGTATCTTGAATGAGTTTACCTAGTAAATCAGTTGAACAGTCTGCCTTTAAAATACCAAAGTATGACTCCTTATGGCCTAGGAATAAAAATATTATTTCCCCCTTAACTATTATGAATGAAGAGGTCACATATAATACATAAAAAAAATACATTGAGCAAGAAGAGGAGACAAAGCTGACACTGAGGATGCACCCAAAGGCCTCATTTTTCATCCCACTAGTGCAAAGATTTTGAAGTTCTGCAAGGAACCACTGTGGTTGTATGATTGGTTCTAAGACAAACATTTGACTAAATTTTGTCAGTTAGTAGGGGAAGAACCCATAGTACGTGAGCCAGACAAAATATTTCCATAATTGAGGGGGTGGTGAATTGTTCCTTGAATTTGAATTCAATGCAACAAATCTTTTCAGTTCAGTATTATGGAAGTGTGGAAAAGTTATTTTGGGAGTTGATAATTCAACTTTGCTTTAGTTTGTGGTTTCAGATTGCCATTAGCAAATGATTTCCTTTAATAAATCTTTTATGATTAGAACTAGCTACTCTGACTTCTTCATAATTGTCAACCTCATCATTGTTAATTTATGTAAGATTCTTTTGTCTTGGTTTTTTATTGAACCTATGTCAGTTTTGTGCTGAACCTTGAATGTGCTCTTAATAACTTGAAGTCCACAGTGAGAAGGGGCGCAGCTGCTGTGCTTCCACTTTTTTATTCACTTATGCCATGCCTAGGTCACATCTCTGTCCCAAATGAAATTTTACTGTGCTTTGTTATCTCAAAAATATTTTTATCTGTACCATTTTGAGCAATGTAAACATTATAGAGTCCTTTACCTAATCATATCAATTATTGAAGCATTGTTATCAATTACCATCTTACAAGAAATTGTTTTTAGGAAATTCCTCACCTCTCATTCTATATGTCTGCTGTTTAAGAGCAAGGCAATCTCAAAACTGCTTCCAGAGAAGACACAAGATCCAAGTGTGTCCAAATAACATAGTCTATTTCCTAAAACAATGTTTCCTGGACAACATATAACAATAATAACAACTGATACTTACTGTGTGACTGGTACCTGTATCAAACTTAATACTTTCAACAACCCTACAGAATAGGAATTACTAGTGCCTTTAATTTAGACATTAGGAAATTATGGCACAGAGAATACATTTCCAGGACCATCATAGCAGTTTCCCGATGATACTATAGAATCAGTTTAGAAACCTACAGGATCCAAAGCGTTCATGTTCTGATTATGGTCCTGAGAGTCCAGTTCCTTGGTCAGAATGACTAGAAAGGAATTAACAGACGGGTAAGTTGAGGCAGAAGCTGCTCACCACCATCAGTTCAAAGGGACTCACTGAGAAAAAAAAAGTCATTATAGAGAAAAACTGTAAGGCAGACTGCCTCTGATACTGACTGAGGCTTTACATCTAGCATTTTCTGAAGCATAGAACCTAAAGCCTGGCAGTTTATTTCTTTATTTACTGAATTTTCTTTTTGCTTTCTGCTTTTTATGAGATTCTTCTCACTTACAACCAAAATGCCCTAAGTAGTATAACCATGAAATGGAAGAATAAAGAAAACGGAGCTGAAAGCCAAACCTGTCATTCACTCTGAATTATTAACCCTCCAAAGAATCATCATAAAAGTGATGTGTAAAAATAATTAATTCTCTAAATATTTCCTTAGGAGATAGTGCTGACATTTCGGAGATGTATAGTACATTTACACCACAGATTAGGATAAACAAAATTAATCCAAGGGGTGGGGAGTATCCTAGCAGTCATAAACGAAATGGCCAATACCATTCCTTGAAAGAGGACATGTAAGAGAAATCTTTCCCTTGCTCTCTTCTGTTATGAGTAAATCTGAAAATGTGAGTACTGAATTATCAGGGGAGAGCTACAGGGGAGAGCAACATTCCAACTCTGATGTACAACATGAGATTCTGTATACCAGTCTTTTTTTTTTTTTTTTTTTTGCATTTTAGGGAAGGGTCTACAGGGTGTTCAGGGTCTCACTTCTAGATCAGACTCATAGTGATTCGCCTGTTTACAGCCTCCCAAAGCTGGGATTATTGGCATGTTCCACCATGCCCCGTCTCACTTGATGTCTGAGCATGCCCTGGGCTGGAGGCCAGCACAGGAAGCCTGGGGATCAAATCCCCAGCCCCTGCACCTGCTTGCAGGTGCTTTAATCCGCTGAACTATTTGGCTGACCCAAAATTTTTCTTTCTTTCTTCTTCTTTTTTTTAATTTTAGGACAGGGTCTACAGGGTCTCACTGCATAGATCAGACTTGTAGTGATCCTGCTGTTTACAGCCTCCAAAGTACTGGGATTACAGGTGTGCGCCACCACGCCCAGTCTTCCCATCCTTAATGTTAGGCAAGATTCCTCTCTGCGAAGATCCTATCATGCAGAAATAAGAGCTTTTCCCTGCCTCAACCCAGATGATCTTGTCTGTCCACCCAGCAAGAGGGCATATGAATTACCCCAGTCAATATCACAAGTGGCCAGAAACAATCCTAACATCACAGGTAATCCTTGCCCCTGCTGTCCCAGCTGTAGCCTGGAGGGCCTGCTACTTGAAAGTGACCCTCTTATAACCAGCTCATCACATGCTTGTGCTGCCAAACAGGGCGCCCCAAAAGGCACTTAAGGGATTTCAAGCATATGTGGTTACAGAATTGGTTTCATATTTGAAGAAGTTGTATCTGCCAATACATCAATGTTTTAAGACTGGGGAAAAATTGTACAAGAGGCTTGCATTTTGGAAAACTAAGGCAAGGCCCCTCTCCAACCCACTGTAAGTAATTTACACAGTACACGTGTCTACAATTGTTTTCCGATTTTGTTTATCACCTCTTTTTTCTTTGTGATTGAACAGTTTTATCTATACTAGCTATAACAGCCAGCACAGTGCCAGCTCTTCTAATTTATGTGTTAATGTGGTGTTCTGGAAGCTTGATGTTGGAATGATGAATATCACCTGAGAAGAAGATTGGAAGAGAGCAACAGAACTGGCAAGTTGCCTTGTGAAAATAGCTTTCGACTTTTATCAAACCATGGGGTAACATGTCAGATTATATTACATAAAATTAATTATTAATGCAGTCTGGGCCTTTTTTTGAAAAGTGCAAACATGTTCTTCCAATAATTTTCTTCCCATGGAAAATCTGTTGTGTCCCTCAAATTGAGCAGTAAAATGTCCCTCACCAATACCTTTAGGCTTCCATTTCTCTAGATTTAGCATGCATCTGAGACAGGAAAGATTTCACAAGCCTCCTTGCCATGGACAAAACAGAGATGTGTTTTTGCTTAATTAAAATTCTTTTTTGGCAACAGATGTCCTTGCAAAAATAGCTCAGAGTGCGGTGAAGCATTTTTATGGGCTGGAGTTCAGCAACAAGGAGCCCGTCATCTGCCTTTTCTGCTCTGAGAGCAACACAAGAGAACCAGGTGGCTGGTCACAGTTTGAAAAGTGAACAAATGTATTTATTCATTCTAAGCAATTTGCAACCTACTGGGCGAGCAGGAGCCCTCTCCCAGGCCCTAGCTTCTAAGAGCTCAGACGGTGAGAGAAGGGAGCTGCTTAATTGCTTTGCACAGTTTCTCTCACTAAAGCAATTAGCACCCAGAGCTAAGTCCAGGAGAAGGACTCAGGCAGGCCTCACGCACATATGGTGGCCTGGAATCAGTTTGCCTGCTGTCCTAGCCTCACAGATGATTCAATCAGCAGAGTAGGAACAGGCCAGGATTTCCCAGTTCCTATATTTGTTCCTGTGGAAATGCTACACCTGAGTTTCGAATCTACTGGCGAGCTAGTGGACAGCACATCAGCATCAAATCTAGCTAATGCATTATGGGAAAAGTGGGAAAACGTATCTTCACAGGACCAGAATGAATGCTGGATGGCTGGTAAGAAATCAACTAAGCCAACAGAGGTCACCTGGCCAAGCATACGAATGGGATTAGAACCTAAAGCTTAAAATACATCAATCAGAAGGACAAGAACTTCAAAAAATGGAAGATATATTTACCAAGGTTCCTGTGGGTTGGATGTCTTGCTGCTGTGTAACATTAAGTGGAAATTATGTGAATCAACTATGTGCATCTTTGTTGTGTGTATGTGTACTAATGCTGTCTTTTAATCTTGCTTCAGTGCCACACTACAGCAAATATATTGCTTATTTTTTGTACATTCTGTCAATGACTAAAGCAGATAATCTAGCAGGTACAACTCAGTTCACAAAGAAAATCACAGAAAGTTATAATCTGTGTTAGTAAATTTTCCTTAATTTTTAACATAAACTTAAAATTTCAGAAAGTCTTCAGATGTAAGGCTCTCTGAAATATTTAGCCATTTCTGTTGGAAATTATTCTCAAAAATGTATTCTCCAAGTTTCTTCACTGTCTTACAAGGTTTAGAGAACACTTATGAATCTCAAAGGGAAAGATTAAGTTATTCTCTTACTCCATATGTAAAAATTGTATTCGCTTGTGAGTTGGCTACTTTTTCCTATTTTTTAAAGCTTTAACATAATTTTGTATGGAAATATACTTGAGTGTCTCACTGTAACAAACAGAGGAGGTAGACAGAGCAATGAGCAGTGTTACTTGTGCATTGATTTAATCAATATTTATCACTCACCCTGTCAGGTCCTATTACAGGATCTGCTGATATAGTGGTGAACAATACAAATTTTTGAGCATCCTGAAGTTTGAGTTTTGTAGGGCAGACAGCCAATCAAACTTTTGGATTATTGACTCATAAATAGAATGACAAATAGTACTAAAAATAATAAAGAAGTGCCAGTGAGATAGTTCAGTAAGCTAAGTGCCTGCTTAGGCAAGCGCAGAGACTGGGTTTCAATCTCTGGCACCACATGTAGTAGTGCTGGCCCCACCACTGGGTGCACTGAGCCAACCACCAAGACCGGGTGTGGTGGTACATGCCTGTAATCCCAGTGCTGTGGAGGCTGAAAACAGGAGGATCACTATGAGTCCAAACTGCATATTGTGACCCTGTACCAAATACAATAATAATAATAATAATAATAATAATAATAATAAGAGAGGGTGTGTGATGGAATAATTCTCTAATTAAATGACATTTGATCTGGACAAGATGAGAGGGATAATTGCATAAATACTGAGAGAGAAAAACTACTGGCACATGTGTTGATTAGAAAACAATTCTCTATGACATGTCTACATTTGAGAACTTTGAAACTACCTTTTACAAGAATGCTTGTATAGTAAACATCCTTGAAGGCTAGAGGTAGCATATGCTTCATGGGAAAAGAGCTCATTTTTCTAACGAAGACAATGAAAATCATTTCTTCCTATATGGCAGAAATTGAGCAGGTTTGCTGTTACCAAGTTTTAAAGGCTAGGGTTTTGTAAGTCTGAAGCTTTAGCATTTCAGACACAGACCAACTTGTGGAAAGCAACTGCCTTTGCAACACCCCTATGGGACTTGAGTGATGAAGACCCAGATAAGCATGAAATTCACACGCCCACTGCACTAGGAATAATGAACCATCTAGATCCATTTCTGCTTATGGTGGTTAATGATGAACTGGACCAACGGCTGAGTAAGAGTAGATGAAAAATGAAAATAGTTCATTTACTTTGACAGTGTGGGGGACTAGTCACCAATTAGGAACTGTTTCAGATGACAAAATCTTGATTGGAGTGAGTTATGGAAAGAACTAAAGGAGATAAAACATTGTGTACATCCAGTGTAAACAATTCATTCAAGAGAAATGATGGTAGATTAGAGAAAATGGATAGTAACTGGAAGAGAATACAGAAATGAAGACAGACACATTTGTCTGTTGTTTTTAATATGAAAGATAGTATAGCAGATTTTCATGTTAGTAAATAATCCATCAGAGAGTGAAAAACTAATGATGCAAGAGAGAAGCTGAATGATTGCAGGAGCAGAGTTCTCAGGTAGTAAAAAGTGATGGATGCTGAGATGTCACCTGCGATAATGACCTCATGTCACAGTGTGGACAACTGATTGGCTGTAACAGAAGAAAAGGCCGTGCAACTAGCACAGGTGCAAGAAATGTGCTGAATGTGGCCATGATAGAGACACTGTCAATGGATTACTTGTATTTTCATGGCAAGTAGAGTGAGAATCAAATCATCAGTACAGAGTGAAGAATGAAGAAGGAAGCTTGAAGACAAAAATGATAGGATAAAATAATCACCCAAAAAAGTGAAAGAGGACATGGATGGAAAAGCAGTTTTGTTGCAAGCTGATATCAAAAGGTATTAAATTCATATTTCTGCATCAGATATTATGAGATGTTAAAAGATAATGCATTGTAGGTTTGGGAGCAGGGGATCATTTCATGATCAATTATGTTGGCATATACTTGATCTATAAAACTTTTTTAGTGTATTTAGTACAGGTTCTGTAGGATCTCACTACACAGATCAGACTCATGGTGATCCTTCTATTTATAGACTCCCAAGTGCTGGGATTACAGGCACACATCACCATGCCCAGTCTGAATCACCAACTCAGCACTCCCAGAGGGTGGGGCTGGCAGGGCATGGTGGAATCAAACCTCACTCCCTGAGCTTTGCCTACATAGGGGCTTTAGTCTGCTGATCTATTGACTGGCCCTTGGTCTATGAAACTTAATCTGATATATTTACTGCAGAACTTTTCAGAGGGGCTAGGGATATGGCTCAGTGGCACAGCATCTGCCTGGGAAATACAAGGTCATGATTACAATTCTCATCACCAGAAAGAAAAGCCTTCTCAGAGCCCTTAACATATTTTGAAGGTTGTGAATTTTCCCTAAGAGATACAGAATTCAATATTTGCTAAAAATTTTGCTAATGTAAAACATCAACAGGGTTTTATAAAATATAACTTACAAACTGCTGGGTTAAATCACTTCTTAATACTCAGCTTTGTTTGCTCTTGTGGCCTGTGTCTCAGAGTAGAACTAAAAATCTCAAGCATGTTTCGTCAGAAGAATAGAGCTATAAAGGTAGGGATTGATGCATTTGATGAAATGCTGCAGTGATTATGTGACATACCATATCCTGGAGACCCTATAAGTTACAAAGAAATCAAGAATAAAGTTTGATTTAAAATAAATAAAAGAATTGGGAGCAATATGGACATGCATAAGCTGTTTCAACGATCCATTAGTAAAGTCACATCTGGAGAAAAGATAGTGTAAAGTGATATTCCCTAGTGAAATTTCTCCAGCGTGGCCATAGGACAGTTGGAAGAGCCAAGAAAGGATCTTTAGAACAGGTTGGAGAGAGCCTTTCTCACCAGAGGGTTCATGAGGCTTGAAGGAACGCCATGCAAAGGCTTAGGGATTATTTTAGAATCTGGTGGGAACCCTTCAGCATACACAAAGAAAAGTGATTTCCCCACTGCAGGAAACTGTAGCAGTATTCACAAAGGTTAGTGCTCAGGATCAAGGTGGGCTTTTTGTTTTTGGCTTTTTTGTTGTTGTTTTGTTTTGTTTTTTTCTCAGAGATAGAGTAGTCATTGGACAAGAGTTCTCACCTAAGTTCCATTTTTGGCTGAAATCTAGCTACACAGTTAAAAGTCTTCCATTGTATGTACAAAGGGGTTATGAAAAAAGGCTGGCTACAATTAAAAGAAATTTTTAATTTATTCAAGTATTCTGGTTTTTATTGTAGCTATTTTTTTCTCAAGAAATTGAATTTGAGGTGTGTGTGTGTGTGTGTGTGTGTGTGTGTGTGTGTGTGTAAACCCACCTGCTCCTGCTGGCAGTGCACAAGACCTCTGTCCACCCTGACTCTAGGCCCTGCATTAGTGTAAGAACTTCCACCTATTTGTCATGCCCAAGGCCACTTCCTAGCCAAACTCCAGGCCCAACAAGTGTGTGGGTACACCTGCTTGCTGCACCCAAGACCCCTTTCCACCCAGACTCCAGGCTCTCCACCAGGCCACCTGTGGAACTTTGCAGCAGAACTCCCTGAAGAGAGGCTAGTAGCCAGACCCACCCAGCTAATCCAGGAGCTGAATATCTTGCCAGAGTGGCACATCGGGTTCAGCTCTACAAGCTGAAGCAGGAAGAAGCTGGACACAGCAGCCAAACAAAAGCCAGGCACATCTGGAGAAGTTCAAAGTTGGTAGGTCCAGCTCCATTAAGCTGATCCACTTTGCTAGACCCAGATCTATGACAGTGTCCTGTCCTTTTTATTCTTGATCTACAAAGGGGCAACAGGTAACCAGGTGAATGAGTCTGCTGGTAAGACCCCAGGTACATCAAGGGGAAGGAATTAGACAGAATTTAGGGAAAATAACTTAAATATAAATTCCCAAATAATATCTGCTTAGCTGCACAGACATAATGTTTGCTCTTACTGTCTAAAATACAGACCCATTAGTTACCCAAAAGTTTATCAACTTCTAAATATCACTACCCCTTATTAGTGTCACTAATTGTAGTTCAGTAAATACAAAACTAAAACTGGCTTAGCCATATAATCTCTTGGGTAAGAATGTTGGTAGGTGCTAAGTTGATAACTGCATCAAAACTCTACACCAAAGGTCAGAGGACAGTCCTATACAAAATGACAAGCAGAAGGAGCAAAATGCAGTCTCAGGCCCTGAGCCCACACAGAACAAATGCAGAAGACACTAGCACAAAAGAAATTGGGAATCACACAGCTGATATGTCTAAATTAATAGCGTTGGAAGGAAAGAAACAACTGCAGAAAGATATAGAGAAACTCAGATCAGAAATAACCTCTGGAATAAGAAAAGAAATCTCTGCATTAATAGCATTTGAAGAAAAGAATCAAATGCAGAAACATATAGAGGAAATCAGAACAGAGATAATCTCTGAAGTAAAAGAGAAAGGATAATTATAATGAAAGAATTAATAACTGCTTCTCAAGAAGACACTGATAAAAAATTAGAGGACTATAAAAAATGATGGAAGCCTTGAATGAGAAATGTAGGAAAGAAATAGATTGCATGAAGCAGAGTCAAAGAGATGTAGAGGAACTTAAAATCTCAATCATAAGCTTGAAAAACTGTTTGAGTAAAAGTTAAGATAGTTTCAGATCTTGAAGACACCATTTCATCTAGTGAAAAGGTAAGAAAAGATCTCTTGAAAACAACTAGGATGCAGGAAAAAGTAATTAATCTCCTGCAAGATGATGCAAAGAAGAACAACATGAGAATAATAGGCATCAAGGAGAAAGGAGTCAATTACAAATAATATAAAAAGAATATGTGATATAAAAAGCAGAAAATTTCCTAAATATGGGGAAATAATCTGACATTCAGGTAGCTGAAGCATATAGAATTTCAAAAAACATCAACCCAATTAAAAAAACACTGAGACATATGATAATCAAGATCCCACAAGTCCAGCACAATAACAATATACTAAAAGATGCTAAAGAAAAGAAACAGATCACATTTAAAGGAAAACCCATTAGAATAACGGTAGACTTTTCTTCACAAACCATGAAGTCAAGAAAAGTATGAAGCAGAGTACAAGTCCTCTATGAAAACAAATTCCAGCCACACTACTATACCTTTCAAAACTCTCTTTCATGTTGATGGAGAAGTGAAATACTTCCATGACAAAGAACAACTAAAGAATTTCATGATGACAAAGCCAACCCTACATAGACTACTAAGAGATATTCCAGAGAGGGACTAAAATGACCACAGCTCCATGAATTAGAATAGAAAGAAACCAGCAAAGAGGGCAAACAATTAAACAGGAGAAAAATGAATAAACAACAGTAGGTAAAAACATGTCAATCATAAGTCAATAATCCTCAATTACAACCATCAATGTAAATGGATTCAATTCGCCAATTAAAAGAAATAGACTGGCACAGTGAATTAGGAAGCAAAGTCCAACAATATGCTGTATACAAGGAACACACTTCACTCATAAAGAAATTCATAAGCTGAAAGTAAAAGGGTGGAATACAATACTACACACCTCAGCACCTCAGAAAAAAGCAATCCTTTCGCACACAGTCTCAACTTCAAACCAAGAATGATCAAACAAAATAAAGAAGGCCACTACACACTGGTTAGGGATAAAAATCCACGATGAAGAGGTAACACAAATATGTATACACCAAACACAGGAGTACACAATTATATAACACAACTCTTACTTGACATGAAAAATCTAATATCCAACACCACAACCTTAACAGAGGACCTTAATACCCTATTATCACAAAAAGATAGGTAAAGCAGACAAAAAAATTAGCAAAGAATTAGAAGAACTGAACTAGAACTTGAAACAAATGGACTTAATGGACATATGCAGAGTATTTCAACCAACCACAACTGAATACAGATTTTTTTCAGCTGCACATAGGACATTTTCTAAAATAGGCCATGTATGAGTCATGCTTAAGTATATGTAAGAAAAGAGATATTATCCCATTCATGTTACCTGACCACAGAGCAAAGAAAATGGAAATAAATGACAAAAGAAACAAAAAAAAACCCCATAAATACATGGAAATTGAACAACACCCTACTCAGCAACCAATGATTCACAGATGAAATTAAACAAGAAATTAAACAATATCTATAATTCAAAGAAAATTCAAGCACAACTTATTGGAATTTATAGGATGCAATGAAAGCAGTTCTTAGAGGGAAATTCATAGCTGTGAACTCACACAATAGGAAAACAGAATGGGAAAAAATAAATATCCTAATGCTGCAACTCAAACTTCTAGAAAAAAAAAGAGCAAAACAAACCAAAAGTCCGAAGAGGAGAGGAAGTTGTAAATATTAGAGCAGAAATTAATTCAATTGAGATGAAGAAAACAAAGAACTAACAAACCAAAGACCTGGTTCTTTGAAAGATGAAATAAAATTGATGATCTTGGTAATCATTAGCTAGAGGAATCATTAGCTAGAGGCATTAGACAACAGAGAGAAATAAAAGGATTAAGAAAAGGTAAAGCATAAGTTAAACTATCATTATTCGCAGATGACATGGTACTCTAATCGGAAGACCCAAAAATCTCCACCAAGAAGCTACTAGAATACAAAAATTCAGTAGCATAGCAGCATGAACACTCATTCATGTTCCATCAAAAAGAGGACAGAAAAACTCAAATACAAGCAATAAGGAATGAAAAGGGTGAAATTACCACAGACCCAGTGGAAAATCAAAAGATCATCAATTGCTACTTTGACTATCTTTACTCTCACAGAATAGAAGACACAGAAGAAATGGACAGAATTCTATAAAGGTACAAATTACCAAAACTGAGTGAAGAAGAAATAAGAATTCTCAATAACTCAATAACAGTCAATGAAATACAAAATGTAATAAAAAAAAAAAAACCTGCAGACAAAGAAAAGCCCAGGTCTTCATAGATTCACAGCTGAATTCTACAAGAAATTTAGAGAAGATATAACTGCAATACTCCTCAAACATTTCAATGAAATTGAAAAGGAAGCAATCCTCCCAAAATCATTCCTGGAGGCAAGTATTATACTTATACCAAAACCAGGGAAAGATGCAATTAGAAAAAGAGAACTACAGGCCAATCTCCCTCATGAGCATAGATGCAAAAATCCTCAATAAATTCCTAACAAATAGAATACAGGAAATCATACACCATGACCAGGTAGGATTCATCCCAGGAATGCAAAGATGTTTCAATATATGCAAATCTATAAATGTAATACACTATATCAATAGAGCCAAATCTAAAAACCACATGATCATCTCAATTGATGCAGAAAAGGCTTTTGTCAAAGTCCAACACTCATTCATGTTCAAAGTCCTACAAAAAATTGGAATAAATGACCTCTACCTCAATCTGTTAAAAGCCATCTATGACAACCCAATGGCTAACATAACTCTAAATGGGGAAAAACTGAAAGCTTTTACTTTCAGATGTGGTACAAGACAAGAATATCCTCTATCACCACTCCTATTCAATATAGTTCAGGAATCATTAGCTAGAGGCAATAGACAAAAGAGAGGAATAAGAATAGGTAAAGAATAAGCTAAACTATCATTATTTGCAGAGGACATGGTACTCTACTCCGAAGACCCAAAAACTCCACCAAGAAGCTACTAGAATACACAAATTCAGTAGTATAGCACATACAATGTCAATACCCAAAAGTCAATAGCATTCCTCTACACAGATAACAAACACACTGAGAATGAAATTAGAAAAACAATGAAATACTTTGGAATTAACCTTACTTACTAAAGTAGTTAAAGATCTACTCAGTGAAAATTACAGTACTCTGAAAAAAAAGAGATCATAGAGGATTTCATAAAACGGAAAGATATTCCCTACTTCTGCATAGGAAGAACCAACATTGTTAAGATAGCCATATTCCCAAAAATGTTATGCAGATTTAATGCAATCCCTATCAAATTCTACAAACATACTTCACAGACCTAGAGAAATCATTCCCAAAATTTATTTGGAACCAGAAAAGACCTAGAATATGAAGGCAATCCTGGCCAACAAGGCAAGGCAGGAAGCATTACAATTCCTGACTTGAAATTATACTACAAAGCTACTGTGATAAAAATCTGCATGGGATTGGCAAAAAAAAATAGGCTTCAGGATCAATGGAATAGATTAGAAGATCCAGAAGCACCCTCAGCAACCTTGTCTTCAACAAAGAGACAAAACATGCTTACTGGAAGAAAGATAGCATCTTTAATAAATGATGCTGAGGAAAAACTGGCTCTTTACATGCCAATATCTAAAGCTTGACACAGGTCTATCACCATGCAATAAGCTAACATCAAAATGGATTTAAGATCTACACATTAAAACAGAAACACTAAATCTCCTAGAAAAGAAAGTAGGAGGAACTCTTCAAGAAATAGGGATAGACAAGCAGTTCATGAACAAAAATCAAACTGCATGGTTAACAACTGGGACCTCTTCTTATTGTGATGATTTTGCATGTCAAAAGAAATTGCCAATAAAGTAAAAAGACAACCTACAAATTGGGGAAAAAAAACTTAACTAGTAAGCACTCAGACAAAGGACTTCTCTCTAGATTTTATAAAGAACTAAAAAACATTAGGGCCCCAAAATTTAAAGACTCAATCCAGAAATGGGCATCCAAGATGAACACACTTTGCAAGGGAAGAAATTCTAGAAGCTAATAAATACATGAAAAAATGCTCCACATCACTAGCCATCTACGAAATGTAAATTAAAACAACACTGAGATACCATCTCACCCCAGAAAGAATGGCTATCATAAAGCTATCAACCAAAAACAAATGTTGGAGAGGTTGTGGGGAAAAAGGAACCCTTCTCCACTGCTGGTGGGAATGTGGACTGGTGCGACCATTATGGAAATCAGTGTGGAGAATCCTTAAAAAACTAGGACTGGAAATCCCATTCAAACCCGCTATCCCCCTACTGGGAATTTTCCCAGTGGAATTGAAAACATGTCATAGTGATATATGTGCACCTGTGTTTATAGCAGCACAATTTGTGATAGCTAAATATCAGAAGCAACCAAATGCCTGTCAACTGAGAAATGGATGAAAAAGATATGGTATTTTTATACAATGGAGTATTATTCAGCTATAAAGAATGATAAACTTGAAGTCTTCATATATAAGTGGATGCCACTTGAAGATATACTCATAAGTGAAATAAACCAGACCCACATGTGAATATATTATAGTCTCCCTAATGTAAGCACTAAAAAGAACAAATATAAATTGAATGGTATAACACAACTAAATGGAAAGTGAGAATTTAAGGATTAAACAATGAAAAGAGGGGAAGGAGAAAAGCTAAGAAACATGCCAGGGGCAAAACCATACATTTATACATAAAACATGGGTAAGGCAAAGATTCTGAGACTATCCATCAGGTCTTTGAAACTAGCAGTTAAGGGAAGGATTCTCACCCTGACTAACTATATATGCTGATCCCTGTGAACTAAGCAACTGCACTAAAGATAGCAATGTGTAATACTAGGGTCATGCTTAGAATGCCTGTCATTTTGGTCTTCTAAAAGGTACTGCTTCTAATGTCATATCAATTACTGCTACACTCTCTCTCTCTCTCAAGTAAATTTTGGTTTAAATAAAGAGGTAATAAATGAAAACAAGAAACAAGAAAAAAATCACAGACTTTCCTGCTACAATGTTGTATATGGCTAGATTTCTAAATTTCTGTGTAAAAAAATTGTAATTGCTTATTTCTATTTTTAATAATTTTTAATAATTTTTAAATAATTTTTTTTGTTTTTATTTTTTTCACATTCTATATGGATTTAAATTTTAGCATATCAACGATTGATGGATAATACCTGTTCCATGTTATGGAACAGGTGTTTGATATTCAGACAGATACTGATGTTAAGCTCAACAACCTATGTTCTAGGGTAATAATATCATTAAGCTTGTCTTCTGGAGGGTTAACAACTTAAGTTTGCAGACCAAAAAAATTACAGAAAAAGAAGGGCTTGAGGATAGACAACATTTTGGCCCTAGCCCTTCAAGGTCAGTAAGGACTCAGGACATAAGAGAACCTGTACTGCAACTCAGTGGTGTCACAAATTTCTCATCATGGAGATTATGGGGCCACAGAGGAAAGTGATCAATGATGTAGAGTGGGCCTAAGGAGAGTCACATGGAAAGAAAACATTCTCACAGGCTTTCACAGAGAGCAAATTGGTCAAACAGTAGCCGTGACTCATCCACATGGCTGACACTGACAAAGGATCTACAAACTGCTGTACAGGGTTTCATAAGTCCTGAAGGTATTTGACTGACCTTGTCAAATACAAAAGTTACATTTCTTGTTATGTAGGCATTGCTTTATCTTGGTCTTAACCATCCAGCAGAAAATAATTAAAACAAGGTATAAAAAATAAAGCTATATTAATATTCTGAGCTATAAAAGGCTCAAGTCAATAACTTCTGACATTGCCAGTTATGTGGATAACCCACTACTATTATAGACTACTAGACTACATTGGATTACTTTGCTGAATTCATACACCAACAATATATGAATGACAATGGAGTACCCTTCTCTGACAAAAGTAAACAAAAAGTGGGGATATAAATGAAGGACCATTTTGTAGTGAAAAATAATTATATATGTATAATTATTGATATATATTAATTATTGATATATATATATATGTCTGTATATACAAAGTAGCATCAATATATAGCTACTTCCTCTTAGTCAGATGAGAAGAAAGTTTTGAACTAATAGTGTTTAGACAAGATATCATGAATGCATCTTGTACTGTGAATAACTACTACAAAGACAACAATATGCAATGTATTAATTATTGTAATTATCCTAACCTGTTTTGAAACTGTCTCATTGTTACTTCTTTCTAAATAAAATTATTTTTAAAAAGATATCATATCTGTATCTTGTACTATGAATAACTACTATGAAGAGAACAATATGCAATGTATTAATTATTGTAACTCTCCTACTAAACTGTTTTGAAACTGTCTCAATGCTATTTCTTTCTCCATAACATTAATGTTAAAAAAAGAAATTGAATTTGAAAATATCCAATATCCTACAACTATTCTGTAACTCACTCCAATCAAGATTTCAAATTTTGTCAGTTTTTATTATTGATATTTTCTCTTAGTGATAATATTTATAAATGAAACACACACACACACACACACACACACACACACACACACACACAGCCCACATCCTAAAAAACAGAATATCTGTACTGTATTCTGAAGGACAGCAAGACAATGCAAACTGAAATATTCTTGCTCTACACCAATTAAGTAGAAGTTAATGTAAGCTCTTAAGAAAAATCATTTTAAAAAAATACCCTTATGACATGAGAGGAAGTAACTTATGATTAGATGTGTTCCTGCTCAACCCAGGAAGCTGTGTGCCCCAGACAAATCCTAAACATCTCTACCAGCTAAGCGCTGTGGCACACACCTGGAATCTCAGCAATCAGCAATTTAGGAAGACCCTGTCTCAAAAGAAAAAGGCAGAGATGGGTTGCAGTGGAACTCAATATGAAAGGGTTTAATCTTCAGTACTGAAAGAAAAGGCCCCTCTGCCCAGGAAAAGGTAAGTTGATATTATTTAGTTGGACTGAAGATTGTTTTGGTTTCACAATGATGTGAAAGCCATAGATAATCAGTAAAAACTGTACTTGAAATTTTGAATTTCAACCTTTTTCCTAGCCTGGTGATTTGCAATAAAATTCTCTTTGTTGACACTGAGCAGCTGCTGCCATTTGTAACTTAGAGTCACCACTGGGTCAAAAAAGTAAATGGCCAATACTCACCCTACACTGTGTTTCTCGGAGATGGTGTTTGGCAGGTTGAATGTATTAAATGCATTTTTCCACTTCGAATATTTTCAGATTCTAATGGGCTTATTGGGACCTAACCCAACAGGGGGCTGAGGAGCATCTGTGCTTCTTCCACCCAGCACTTCACAGATCTCTTCTGGTTTTGTTTGGTTTGGTTTTGTTTCTCATGGCACCTGGCCTTTACTCTGTCTCCCATAGTGCTTTTTAACACTAGAGCTGCAAATTCAAATGCCTTCAAAGACCTGGCGTGTAATTTAAATATGGGAAGCCTGGCCTGGTATTAGAGCCGTGAGGATGATGAAACTGGAAAGGCATTCAAATTCAAATCGTTTAAAAGCATTGTAATTGGGCCAGCCAGCTGACAGCGGAAGGCCTCCGCTGGAGCGCAAGCCCACCTCCTCTTGGAGCTGGTGTGTGCAGGCTGCTGAGGAGCCATCGCCCTGGCACCTGCCCCACAGCGCTGCTCCTGGTGTGCTACGTCATCGTGACTGTCTGGGAGAAGGCAATTTTCCCTTGCAGAGTGCAGAGATAGAAAAGGTGGCTATGTGTTGTATGCACATATGAAAATATTACAGCGTATCTTATTAATATATACAATTAATCTGTGCTAATCCTAGTAGAAATTGTAGGTCAGTTTCTAGCCTTTTTTAAAATTGTATTCTATATGCTTCCATTGTTGAATATCTGATTTCTAAACAAAGGATGATGGTGTGTGTATAAATGTTACATTTTAAAATCACCCCTAAATGCATGGTTCATTATTATATATAATATTTCTTATAAGCACACAAATATATGACATTAAATACACATATGTATGTATTTGATGTTCATGTAACATATATAACATATAGCCATATATATCCTTTACTGGGACTAAAGAAAATCCTTTGTGTTATTTTAGGAATACAAGATGAAGAAGGATAAAGGAAGACAATGGTAACCACAGCAAAGTTATTTTGAGAGGGATGGGAAAATTCATCTAATAAACTCTTATTTATTTATTTATTTATTATGTATTTGTTACAGGATCTCACTACACAGCTCAAACTCATGGTGATCCTCCTGTCTCAGCCTCCCCAGTGCTGGGATACAGGTCTGCACTATTATGCCTGAGTTTGGCAGCCAACTCAGCACACCCAGGGGTAGGACCAGTGCAGCATGTAGTGCCAGGGATCAAACCCCGGCCCCTACACTTGTCTTAGCAGGAGCTTAGTCCTCTGAGCTATCTCACCAGCCCTAATAAACCTCTCTGACACACTCATATGACTGTTATCACATTTCTCTTACTTCACAGAATCTAAAAGAAAAGACAGAGATCTTTTGCTAAAGGACAATGAGCCAAATTCAGTTGGTAAGATTTGGCACATATTTTTAAAAAACGAAGTTCAACTTAGCAACCTGATTTGTATTGAAACATCTTATGAAAATTTTCATATTTTCCCTGCTGTCTTCTGAGAGAGCAGACCCCTATAGATTCCCTCAGCGGGCATCAGGACTGCCACACACACTCCCGTCATCTACCTCGTCCTCTTAAGCACTCACAGACACTATTTACAACCAGTATAATGCCCAGGGATCTATCCGTTTTGAAGGACACATATATGCTGCAGAAAGTCCAGACAGCGATAGAAAGTTACAGAAGCCTTAAAGCTTGGGCTGTTCTCTAAGCCCTGAGGGACTGGGGGAGGAATTGCCTCGGTTCTATTATTTTTAATAAAGCATAAAACCCAAAAATCAACAAATATATAAAGTATTCAGGACATTGGAAGATGTTTTCTCTTGTCTTGAGTACAAGGGATCATTTTTAAGTAAGAAAGAAATCATTTCAAGAATCAGTGTTGCTCTAGATCTGGGCCATGTGATCAAGCAAGGGGCTTTCCCAGAAAGCTATCTCAAGCTTCAAGGAGCTGAGAGTTGAATCAAACTTAACCTCCTTCTATAAATAGATTCCAGGTTCTTTCCTGTCTGTATGATATGATTTCTTTACAATCTTCAAGAAAACCGCTGGCTAAGAAATAGGCGGGGAAAATGCGTCCCTGTGTTTGGGAAAAGCCCTAGTGCTCCTTAAAGGATGAGTCACAGATGCTGCTTTGGAATTCGTCTGTCGAGTTGGGACCCTAGGAAAACAGCAGTAGGAAAGAAGACGTAAGGAAGGCCTGGAATGTTTCATTTCATTATTCTCAATACTATTTCATGAGGTTCAAAAGTCTGCCTTGGAATATGTAACTCACATTAAGGGTGCATTAGAAATTGGTGAGAAAATACCTTCTGAAAGACTTTTTTAAAAAATAATTTATTCTTATTTCTGATTATTTTGCATTCCCATTATTTAAGAAGTCTAAGCTATAAGAGATTAAATGTACTACTGTGTTTCAAGGGATAGGAATGGCTAACTAGAACAGAAAAGAATATTCAGGGGAAATGATTTCCCAATTTAAATAACATTGACAGAGACAGTGAAAGAGATAGCTCATGAAGAAGAAGGTAAAATTGAAGAAAAATAGTGAATTTTGTGGAAATGTTAGGGAAGTCACTGGAAACTTTGCCTAACATAATTAAAATAAAATTTCAACTACCTAGAAAGTTTTGAAAGACATAGAAAAGTCCCCAAACACCAAATTAATTATACAGAAAATTTCTATAATAAAAAATCTTCCAGACCACTCAGGGGACTAAAGCACCTGCTTAGGCAGAGCAGAGCAGCCTGGGATCAATCCCTGGTATGCCCTGTCAGCCCCGCTCCTGATAAGGATTGAGACTGGGCATGGTGGAACGTGCCTGTAATCCCAGCACGTGAGAGGTTGAATACAGGAGAATCACTACGAGTCCGATCTACATAGTGAGACCCTGTAGACCCTGTACTAAATACATTAAAAAAGAAAAGAAGAAAAATGCAAAGAAAATAAAGGACAAATGCAGTTTCTTAGTAAGAGACAAATAGAAAGTAAACTGAGGAACTCAGTCATTAAACATTTATTGAGCACATATTCAGATCCAGGTATAAAGAGGAACTAGATCCAGTCAGAGTATCCAAGGTACCTGCCATCTCTGTAGGAGACACACCAGCAGGACCTCTGGACACACGCTGAGGAGGAACCTTGCCCAAAGGAGGTGGCTGCTTCAGAAGAGCATGCTTACAAGAAGTAAGTCTAAACTGGTCCCCAAGGGTGAGGAGTCAGCCCCATGACATAGTGGCACAGGCACAGTGCGCTTCCAGGCAACCCAAGTGGAATTTGCACATCCTGCACAAGGGAGCGTATGGCCATCCTGGGAACCTAAAACATTTGGTATACTGGAGTACTGAGCCAATTGGACAAGTACAGAAAGATGATGTCCCTGGGAGTTGGCAGAGGTAGGAACATGGGGCACTAATGAGAAAGGCCTCTGTTTACACAGCCAGGTGAGGTGCAATGAGGTAGCGTGTGTTTGGCCTCACCTGCATGGGAGAAATGCACCCTGGATGGCTGCCAATTAGCAAAATGAGGTTAGCTGGGAGAAAGAAAGGGTGTAAAATTACAGAAGTGCAGAAAGCTACAGCAAGAGGAGGTGTCTATCCCTTCATTTAAAATGTAGAAAGGAAAAAATCCTGAGGTTTTAAAAATGATGCTTATGGAATGTGTATTTCTTTTGTCTTGTGTTAGCCATGTGTATATCCAGGGGCTCATAGAAATTATTGTCAGTTGTCTTCTGGACGTAAAAGAATGTTAGCACCTCACCTCCCCACCATATCCTCTACCTTGTATAAACTGTAGTTCTGCAAGAGGACCGTGTTAGGAGTTTTCATCCATACTTAACATAGCATTTACACTGAAATGCAATAATCTCATTGTCTGTCTCTCCAGTCTGCAAACAGAGATTTTTTTCAACTTTGAATACTCAGAATCTAGTACAGAACCAGGTAAACTATGAATGCTTCATTAATAAACATTAGTCAAATGAAACAAGAAATCAACTTTCTGGGTGCTATAGGACAGATCTCATAGTGGGGTGCTCCAACCACATGCACTAGATTTTGTTAAAACTGAACATTCTTAGACCTCAGACAGAACTACTGAATCAGAATCTCTGCAGTTAGGTCCCAGATACTAACTTTAACAAACGTTCCAGCTGAACCTTACAAATGGAATTTCATAAAGCACTATAACATATATAGCAGGAAAAAAAGAAGGAATAACTGTGTCAGTCCAATCTAGAGACATTATGACTAAAGTCTATTCTTATTTTTGAAAAGGATTTCTTAAACACAAGTGAAATGATTGAACTCAAATCTTGGAAACACATTCATTTAAAAGATGTAAGAAGAAAATATATGTACTTTTTTATCTACATAGTTTTATACAAGTACTAATACCTTGTGTTAATAAGTGTTACACTATTTAAACACACAAGCACACACATATAATTGCTATATAAATAAGTACAGCTAAAGTAAAAGATCCTTTATATGTTTTCATCCTAATCTCAAGAATCACCTCCTACGGGCTGGGGAGATGGCTCAGTGGTCTAAAGCACCTACTTAGAACAAGCTTAGCAAAGCCCAGGGACCGCGGTTCAATCCCCCAGCACCACATGCCAGCCAGCCCCGCCCCCTGGTGGGCTGAGCTGGCCACACACACACACACACACACACACACACACACAAATAAATAAATAAAATTTAAAAAAAAAAAAGAATCACCTCCTAAAGTAACTGCCATTAAGAGTTTTAAAAAAAAATTTAAAAAGAGTTTAATATATCATTCTAGATATTCTATGCATTTCCTTTTCTATGGATCTATATTTAACCTTTTATAATGCATCATTTTTGCATACCTTTTTCATGTATTGCTATGTGGTAGTTAACTGTCAAATATATTTTGGAAATAATCAAGGAGATTATGGTACATGTAAATCTTTGTAATTTTTTATTCTTATTATACTTGATCTTAGCCTAAAGGCCAAGAAGCAATTTTTTATTATTAATATATACATAATTGATTGTTTTTCTTTTGACTGTTATGCCTAATTTACTTAAATTAGTACTGATAAATATTTAGGAGAGTACTCCATTCTAATAAATAATGCTGCAATAAATACATTAGTGGTGCCTCTGTGTGTATGCCTGTGCATACGTATGCGTATATTTGGGAGTGTGCATTTAGTATTTCTGAACAAAATTTTTAGAAAATTTCTGGATCTGAGTTTATGTACATTGACTGCTGAGCTAGTGACAACTGTGCAGTCTACACTCCCACCAGTGCTGGTTCCCCACACATCTGTCAGTCCTCTTGAGATCCAGGAGGCAGGCAGAGAGGAGTCGCCTCCACGCAGAAGGTGCTGAGTCTGAAAAAGATAAAACAGAGTGGTGCAGATGGCTAACAGTGTGCCCAGCTCCGTGAAGGGTTGCGGCTGCTCTCATTTGCCTCAAGGCAGCGTGAGCAATTAACTCATTCCCTTGCCAGGACCCCTCTGCTCACTGCTAACCCCTGGCTAATATTTCCATTGAGCCCTTTAGTGTGAAAGTTCCCATCACATGTGTCATTCCATTTCAGAAATTGGCCTCTGATTCTCCAGTTTGCCCAGTTGCCATAGCAAAGTTCTGATCTTCGTGAGTTATCTCTACACTATGAAGAGTATGGAGTGGGGTTCAGGATGTCCAAATGGTCCTGGCGTGGCTGAAATAGGCTCCAGCACAAACCTGACACTCTGCAGTCAGGTCTAGCAAATTTTCTGCTACATTTGCTGACTTCACTCTTGTCAAAAAGTAGAGGAGACTCTGATGTTGAGTTCTGAATTTTAAATTTCACATCGACATGGCCTGTTTTCATCCATGAGACATTTGGAAGCAGTCTTCCCATACAGATTTTGAACATTTCCTTCTGTGCATTTCAGACAAGTCCAAACTACTTAGACTTGGACTAAACTGATGCTGCTTAGAATCTCCTGCTTTCTTGAGGTAATCCAGGTGGGAGAAGATTGTGGCTCACTTGGAGAGCTCCCTTCCTCTTCTGAGGTATCCTTAGAGGCCCATTCCTAAGAAAGTATCCAAAAGCTGAGCCTGTTCTGACAGATTTCTTAGGTGCTGTATTAATCTGTTTTCTCCAGACAAACAGAACAAACAAGATGTACATATATGTATAGAGACTTACTGCAGGGAATTTGCTTATGAGATTAGAAAGACAGAAAGTCAAGATCTACAACCATCATGCTGAAGATTGAGAAGAGCTGATAGTAACATTCCAGTCTAATGCTGTGAACTCACAACCCAAGAGCCAATGTTTCAATCTGACTCTAAAGGCAGGAAAAGCCTGACGTCTCCTCTCCAGGCAGCCAGGCAGGAGCAGTTCTCTCTTACTTGCCAAGGCTGCAGTGCTAGTCACACGTTCCACTGATTGAAAGAATACTAAATCCTTTTAGGAAGCGCTGCCTGGCTTACTCTGTCTGATGATTCCAGTGTTACTCTCATCCCCAAACACACTCATGGGTACACCCAGAGCAAAAAATTGGTCAAATATCTGGGAAGCTTTTATTTGAATTCAGCTACTTAAATGTTACCCATCACAACTGCCTTTGATTTGCTTTATGTATTTTCCAAGTTGTGATAGTTCTAAATCTGGCCAAGATGCAAAAAAGTAAGAAGTTTTTCAGTTCACCTTTCTCCCTCTAACTATGCCTTTAGATTGAAAGAAAGACTTTCTCCACTATCATTACACTCATGCATTAAAAAAAAATTAACTACCCAGAATGCACTTATTCTAATACACGCTGGCATATACATTACCACTGACAAAACAGAGTGACAGTTATAGAATTCCAGACCTGGAAGAAGCTTCAAAATGCACTTGGATCAATTTACTCATTCCTCACATGGATATACAAAAACAACGGAGAGATAATGATATGCAGAGAGGAAGATGCAAGCACACAAGCATGGAATAAGTAGAATATAGTTAAATATGTCACAATTTGCACCATTGTAGTAGCACTCCGTTTACCCCGAAATACATCCCCTATCATCTCCTCACACACTCTGACTTCCTCTCACTATGGTTTTTTATCTATTAAGACAATTTTATCCTGATGTAAATGCACACACACACACATCAGCCTCATCATGTACAGTCTCCTTTAAATCTCACATTCATATATCCTTAACATCCTCTTTCATGTGTCTCAAAGGCAAAGTTAAAGGTAAGATTAATATCAATGGAGGGTCCCAATCTAATAGCAGGTATCTCCAAGGGCTAAAAAAGTCTGTGTACAGATGTAAGGTCACTGTTTCTAGGGTGTGACAGTTAAGACAGAAAATGCCACCAAGGTAGATGTGTATATGGAAAAAAATCTAGAAGAATAGATAGCACAATTAACTACAGTAAATAATTTATACTCACATATTAAAGCCGTTGATGGTTTAGAATCAGCACAGCAACCCACTGGAATGAATTCAATGTGTAACTGTGTTACTAATTGGATTCCCTATCCTATCTCAAGAATATCAGGAACCTCTTCCAAGTGTTCCCAGACTCTCACAAACCTGCCAATAAATCTGTCTTCTTTCAATCACTCCCAGCCCACTTCCATGTCTCTACAGCTGCTTCTGAAAACTTCCTTTCCACAGGAAATTGCTTTCTTATCTTAAAATTCAAATGCTAAAGGGGTTGACAGGTTGTACTCGTCTAATTTAGTTAAACATGCAAAAACAAAAGAAATGTTTATTTATCAAACCATCATAAGGCCTGAAATAAAGTATTTAACTGTAGTTTTCAGGATCTAACTGCGTAAAAGTTTGCAAAAGAGGACATAAGGAGAAGTAAAAAGGTAAGATCATTTTCCATGGGTCATAACTGAAGTTGGAACTAGAGATCAACGCTTACTCTGTTAACACAGGGTAGAGACAAATACTGTTCTGTTTGCTACCTTCAGTCTCACCTATTAATCAACATCAACATCACTAAAGAATGAATTAAAAACCAGAAAGAAAAGCCCCTTTCATTGCTTGTATGTTTTTATGACCCTCTAGTAAACACATCAATTCTTACCTTCCAGCTTTTGCTTCTTTGTCATCGGTTAAGTCCTATCATGAACTGCACACTTGCATAGCCTCAGGAAGCAATCCTTGGGCACCCACTGCCTTGATAGAACTCTGAGATGGAGAAATGGATGCACACTTTTTCTAGTAACATAAGCACAGATCCATCAGCTTAAATCTAGACTCTCAGTTTGAAAAAAAATATGAAATACATATGGTAAGATAAAATGTGAATGAGTTAGGTGGATCTTTTCTAACATAGAAAGAAATCCATGATATAACACATATAAAATTTATATAAAACATAATATATTTAAAGGCTTTAAAATAGTATAGAAGTCCTATATTTGTGTTTTATGTGTTTGCTTATATGTATTCCCAAATATTTGCATGTGTACTCATACATATATGTATCCTTAGCATATGTATATTCATGTCTGTAGCATATGTGTATGTGTGTTATAAAACAGTTGAACACGAATAGAAATAATCTATAAATATTTAAGCAAGCTTAAAATATTGGTTACCTTTTTATTCTGGAGAAGAGATAGTTATAGATCCTGAGAAAAGCGTATTTCACATAGCTTTAGACTTTTTAAAAATGTAAACATTTTTCATTTTCTAAAAACAGTTAATAAAAAGAAGTTAATTTAAAATATATGCTTCCTCTGTGTGTGTGAGTGTGTGTGTGTACTCAAAACTGTGTCCATGCAATCTGTAAATATGCATACAAATGATTTTTAAGCCTACAGAAATGACAGTATTACCTAGAACAGTGTCTTTGTTGCTTTTTTGTTACTGGGACCCATGACAAGATACCCACAAGTTAAAGGCAGGGGTGGCTTGTTTTGGTTCACATTTTTAGTTCATAGTCGGTAGGCTCCAAAGCAGAAAGGCATACTAGAAAGGACTAGAAGGAAATCTGCTTGTGTTATGTCAGCCAGAAAGCAAAGCATGAAAGAAAGAGGCAGGAAGTGAGATGGACCCTTCCGGGTCAGGCCACTCTGTCCTGCCTCTGCCAGCAGAGACTTCTGCTAGTGCCGCCTTTAGTGATAGCATCCCTATGATTGATTCCCCTTGCATAGAGCTGGCATGTAAGGCTCTAGTTGGGCCTTTAGAGCCAAACCATAACAGGAAGTAAGAATGAGCAAGATAAAATGGCAGATTGATCCATTTAGAAGTCAACCAGGAGGTCTTCTTAAAACAATAACAATAATATTGTATTAATAAAAATTATAATTTATTTAACAAAATTAACAAATGTAAAAGTAATGATCATAGTACTGGCCTGGAAGTGATAGTTCAGCAGCATAAGCACCTGCCTGGCAAGCACAAGATCCTGAGTTCCATCCTTGGTACAAAAACAAAAGAAACATCATACCAACATTACAAAGTCCCCTCCTCCCACACACACCCAAATGCACTATCCTTAGAAGTAGTAAGCATCTGACTTACTCTTAAGTACCTTTTCCCCTATATTTTTAGCTGCAAACTCATACTGTCATTTCATATGATAAAGTTTTTATAAAGTTGTTTTGCATTGGCACAACAGAAAGGTAAACTGATCTTGCTTATAGAATTTTTCTCCCTCCTATCCATAGCCAACAAGGTCGTAGGATACATTCACGCTATGGTATTAACTTTGACCCTGCTCTTTTATATCAAATTCAGTCTTGTAACTTGGCCAGTGGAATAATTAGCATCAATAATCTCACAAATCTGATGTTAATATAAACCATATAAATGTAACTCACTAAACCCAAAGGTAGCATAACTTTGACCCAAATTCATACTAACCATATTGTTCATGAATAACCTGACCACATAGAAAGATCTGAAGTGGATGGGGGACTTGAAGTGAAAAGAGATAGTTGTGTTAACCCTCATGGTTGAGATGTTTTATTTTTCAAGTATTACAAAGAAATATATGACCTGTGAGCCTTTGCTCGGGGTCTTGGAAGAGGAACATGCCATGCAGGGCCCTGATGTGTAAACTATTGGTCTCACAGGAACTGTCCCCCTGGGTCAGCCAGGTGAGCCCACCAAGGGGACATAAGGAAAGAGTTGTTAGGGTCATACAGGATACAGCCAGTGAGAATCTTAGAAGCTGAGAAGATTTTTCAGAAAGACCATGAGACACTATGCCAAGTTGTGCTGCTAGATCAACAAATACAAAAGGTAATTGCTAGGTTTTCAACATGCACTTCATTGTTCACTTTGGCAAAGCTTCTAGGTGCAAGTAATAGCAAGATTGGAAACCAAAGTAGATGGAGTTGCATAGTGTGAGGGTGGTGAGAAAGTGAAAATAAATTTATTCATCTAGATCCAAATTAGAAAAATTTTGATCAAGCCCACATAGGTGATAAATTCTTAATGGTCTCATCCACCATAAAAAAAAATTATCTCTTTACATAGTCTACTTTATATTTGGTCCTCCTTATGATTAGGGACAAAGACCTTCAATCTTTTACTTCCTATGGGTACATAGAAGACCTCAACAAAAATTTCTTGAATAAACGAATGAATGAATGCCTTTCAGATACAGTTGTTGTATACCTTGGTATCTAGAAATCTTATTTTATGGTCAAAATCATATTTAATTCAAGAAGTTTACTCCTTTAGAAAAAATGTTACCCAAGCCGGCCAGATAGCTCAGCAGACTAAAGCAGGTGCAATGACCAGGCTTTGATCCCTGGCATGCTGTGCCAGCCCTGCCCTCAGGGTGGGCTGAGATGGTGACTCAGAATAGG
The DNA here is from genome assembly GCF_000260255.1 of Octodon degus. Taxonomy (NCBI): domain Eukaryota; kingdom Metazoa; phylum Chordata; class Mammalia; order Rodentia; family Octodontidae; genus Octodon; species Octodon degus. The sequence goes on from NW_004524658.1 coordinate 6,018,295, forward strand.
TATGGTGGCATGCACCTGTAATCCCAGTGCTTGGAAAGCTGAAAACAAGAAGATCACTACAAATCTGATCTGTGAAGTGAGACCCTATAAGACCCTATACTAAATACATAAAAATACATACATACATACATACATACATACATACATACATACATAGAATGTTAAATTGAATCTCACATCTTTGGTTATATTGATTGTAGGAAACAGGGAGGGAGAGAGAAAGGGATTAAAAATTTATTCATAGAAATTTAGTACTTTTCAATTCAACTCACAGATACTGAACCCAATTATTCTCTCTACCCTAAAGTCTCACAATGAAAAAGGTATGTTTCAGATTAAAAGTGAAAAAGTTCAATAGAATTTTGTTAGCAGTGGGATAAATACCCACATCCCAGAAAAAAAGTGTCAGGATATCAAGAAGCCTCCTTGAAAGATATGCAGTTTGAATGATAGTTTTAAGAAGGAAGAAAATACTCCAATGAAATAAGTAGAAATTTCATTCCAAAGAACTTGTACATGTGTCAAAAATGCAAGAAATTTTCAAGATACAACAGTACTCATCTGAAAAAGTTTCTGTGGCCTAACTGTACATAACACTGCAAAGGATGCAAAGAAAATTACACAGAATGCTTTAGATGAAACACACACACACACACACACACACACACACACATACACACACACACACACACACACACACACACACACTGAAGAAGTTAATTCAGAACTATATGGCAAGCAGAGGCTTGACTTCCAAGTCTTTCTTGATTATTGTGGATGAACAATCCCTTTACAACTCACTGTCTAAATTTCCTTAAGCATTATTGGTGGATAGCCTACACCTCTGCATTACATTTAGCTTTTATATGTCTCAGGGTGTAAACTGGGGGACTCAGTAACAAGGCTTCTTCCAAGCTGTGTGCTAAGTTGGTCCCTGCTGATATCTCTCCCTCCAATGGGGTTTGCATGATGCTGGTTTCCACTTTCCTAGCTGAGTCAGAAGTGGCTTTTATCTGTCTGTGACAAGACTGACATATTTGCCAGTGTTCTTTTGGTTTCCTCTCTTCCTTTGTGTGGGGAGGATATAGATGGGGCTCATGGAACCCCCTATGTAAGGATCTGCCTCCCTTGTACGGATCTGAACTGAAACACATCTCCCACTGAGCAGACAAGAAGGCCTCTGTGCCATCATCAAGCTTCCTCTGGAAGACAGCAGGGCAGGGTGTGTCCCTGCTCAGTCACTTAGTGCTCTCGGAATTTATGCTCCAAATGTTTCACTCCCCATCACAGGTTTTGAGAGTGCTCAAGATGCTCACATTCTGCCAGAAAACTGAATGTGTAGCCCCCTTTCTGAAGGTTCGGACACTCAGCATTCCAACACTGAGGTGTGGTGTTGAGCCATTTGTTTATCCTCTTAGTCGTTCCTTCTCAGTGAGGAGAGAAGGATAGAATGGCACAGGCACTACCAAACCCATAATAATGCTGTTTAAAATTCTTGTTTGTATTTTGCGCTAAAAAGGAATCTAATGAAAACATTTAAACAAACAATGTGTACAGGTGGATTAACCTTAGGAAAAAGTTTTCACTGAGCAAAGCAGAAAATATAATTCAAAAATTAGAGCCTGCAGACCTTTTGTGGACGCTAACAAAATAAGTCACTACATAATTACACTACATACTAGCTGCTCCCCACTACAGCCTGATAGTTCTCAATATTTACTTTCTTTGAATGAAATATCTTGGTAGAGTGTTGAAGTCATAAACCTTAAAAAGACAGCATTTTAGTGCCAGACTTAGTTTAGGAGATGCCAAACATATATCCAATCATGCATTCTTTTTGAAAATAAAACTTTGCAAATGCATGCATGTGTCTATATGTGTGGGGTGCGTGCACATGTGTATGCATGAGTGCGTGTGACTACGGATGCAATGCTTGCGGCAAGGCTGCCAACTCTCATTCTTTCAGAATGAGGTGATTCCATTTATTGTCTCAATTTCAATCTGCCTGGGGCCTAAAATAAAGAGAGTCACAATTGATTTCAGTTGGATATTTAGAAACTCATTCAGATTCTTTCTGAGTCAATTAGATGATCACAAGTTGGCAGCTCAGTAAATTTCCTGCTGAGAACTAGATTGCAAGAGAAAAAGAAATAAAGATATTATGTGCAATTGTCCATCAAGAATCAAGAGTTTTGAATGAAACCATAATTGAAACACCTGCTCTCTTACTTGCCGGGTCCCATTTTGAGTATGAATATGAGGAAAATATTTCAATGTTATTCCTGTGACATAAGAAAAAGTACATATACAGTTAATATCAGCAGCCACTTTGAGAAGAGTTCCTAAAATCATTATAACTTCCTAAGAGCTAAGAGTGATAAGAACATTTTTGTTAAATTATTTGATCTTTTCTTTCAAATTCCTGTGCAAGAACTTTGAAGAGCTTTGGAATCTCTATGGTAATGGGTCCGTAGCTGTGGGCTCATGACATGGGGGTCTAGTTGGTCACTAGAAAGACCAACATTCATTGTCAGCTCCCATCCCACTCTTGGGAAGCGAAGAAGGATTGAAGATAGACATATGGCAAATAATTTAACCCATTGTGATAACTTCCTGAAATCTCCATACGACCTCTAAACAAAGGAACTAAGAGACTTCCAGTTTGGTGAAAAAAATATTTTGCCAGGGCTGAAAGATACCTCAGCATTCTAAGCACCTGCATGGTAAGCACAAGGACCCAGGTTTGATCCCTGGTACCTCATACTATGCCAACCCCAAAATCCAAAGCATGCCATGCCAGCCAGTGACAGGGCATGGTGGCACATGCCTATAATCCCAGCACTGGAAAGTCTGAGACAGGAGGGGATCACTAGGAGTCTGAACTACATAGTGAGACCCTGTACCAAAAAATAAATAAATAAATAATAAATAGTTAAAAATACTTTTGCCAAGAGATTATACAACAATATAAACCTCAGTGTTTTGCCTAAATCTCAGTGTTGTTTCATAGAGATAAAAGGGTATCACAAGAAGCAACAACACCTACTTGAGTGCCAGTATGCATTAAAAATTCTTTTTACTGCATTCCTCCAAGTCACAATTCATTGACTTTCCTGTTGCCCATGATTGAAGGATATAAGGAAGGAAATTAATGCCTTGATTATTTGACAAGGTCAACGAGAGAGATGGTCAGACTAATGAGATATTCTAATCACCAAAGGTCATCCTGTTTGTGTATGAGGCCACTACTCGGCATGCAGCCATATGTGGAGGTCTCCTGAACAGAGCAAACATTTCATCAGCCCCAAACCTTCCATCTAGAAACTTAATTATGGAACATTTGATCAGCACACTGCATAAAAAGAATCAGATTAGTCATTCTGGCTGAACCTTATAAAATAAAGAATATATTCTGTATAGATATATAAAATATAAACTAAATATATGTATAATACATATATATATATATATATATATATAATGTTCCAATTTTATCTCCAAATAAGTAGTTCAAAAGGTTTCAGATGTTCATGGGAAGAAAAAGATACTCAGGGACAGAAAAATGGTATTTTCATAATTTAATCTTTCTTAAAATTAAAATGCAACACAACCTAAGAGGGGTTTAAAAGACATAAGACATGTCAAGAACCATTTAATATTTTGTAAATATAAAGCAAAATTCCTAGAAAACTTTCACATTTAAAGTTGTCTTGGCTGTTAACCTACAGATCCAGGGGTGGCATATTTTGCCTCTTGAATGGGTGGAGATACAATGCAAGAAAAGAAACAGAATTATTTCCACCACAGTAAGTGAACAGGGAGCAGGCATCTAGTGTCTTCTCAGTCGGATATGGTTAAACAGTGACTTCCTCCATTGGTTGGCAGGGGATATAGAGCCTATTGTTATGATGGGTAATTTTATTTGCCCTTTTGATTGGGCTGTAGGCTGCCCAGATAGTTGACTAGATATTATTTCAGAGTATATCTGTTTGGGTGTATTCAGAAGTGATTAGTATTTCAGTCTGTGAAATAAGTAAAACAGATTTCCCTCTCCAAAGCCATTATGTGTCATCCAACCCACAAAGGGATCAGAAGAAAATAGAAAAGGCACAGGAATGCTGAATTCCCATTTTCTCTGCCAGACTATTGATCTGGGACATTGCCCTCCTGTCCTCGGAGTTTCTGGTCCTCAGATCTTCAGATTCAGTGGGATCCACACTCTGGTCCTCCAGGTCATGGCTCTTCAATAGCGTAGCTTCCCCAAAGTCCCTTTTTGGCTTGCAGTAGGCAAATCCTGAGACATCTCGGCTTCCCTGATCATGTAAGTCAACGACTTATTCTACGTAAGTACTGTGGTGAATTGACAACTGGGGGTCAACTTCTTATACTCCTCTGCATTGAACCACCAAGGTGCTGAGTGTGGGAGGCCCACCTGACAATTGTTATGGCAGCAAAAGAGGCAGAACTGGAGAGGAAGTAGTTTTGAAGCTGCTGGGAAGCTGTAGGGGGCTGTTGGTTCTCCTGGAGAAGTTTATACTGCCTCTCCTGATGAACTTGACTAATCTTATCATTGAAGAAGCTCAGGATCTTGGTGTTGCTGGGAATGTCTACAATTCACTTTAGAGGAACTTGAATGTTTACTTTGAATATCATGTCCTGGGTCCAGAGGAAAAAAATGGTACACTGCTGAGTCTCCTGGAGAAGCTTGTTGGGCTGGCTTTCCTGATAAGAACTTGGCTATTCTCATCATTGGAAGAGCTCAGGACCTCACTGTTACTGAGGATGGTGTGGTATCTTTTTGGGGGGAGCTCTGGTCCTTACTTTAAACATTGCTTCCTGGCTCCCAGTGCAGATCCCTCAGCCTGCTAGCACAGATCCTTTATCCTGCTGATAGACTTTCTAGCTTCTAATACTGACCTTTGGACCTTTCCAGCACAGATCTGTGAAATAGGCCTACATGAGACATTGACATGGGTTCTTGGCCTTCAATTGGACTTATGGGAGGTATTGTTATGGGCTCTAGGTCTTCAGCTGGACTCCTACAGGACATTACCATAGGATCCAGGCCCTCAGCTGAATTCTTTGGGCTTTAGTATGGGGACAGATTTCCTTCACTCCTTTCTGTATATTACTCTGAGTGGCTATTATAAAATGATCTTATAATTAAGTGTCCTGTATTGTTCCCCTTGTAAAATCCCAAACTATAACAGATAAGTGGAGATAGATTGGATAAATAGATATAGATTTAAATCTATCTCTGTAATTGTATATATTTATCCAGCAAAAAAAAATATCTATTATATACTGTATATTGCTGTGTCATGGTCTACCTGCTGATTTCACTGCCATGTTTGGTGTCCTATAGACTATGGGGACGGTGATGGTGAGGGCATGATTCTATCCTTTGTTATTATCAGAATATCTGTTTTTGCTGATGCCTGAGATGAAAAAAGGGCTTTCCTTACAAAACTCTATATATTAGAGATCTCTGAAGAAATAGAATCATTACATGTAAATGTATGGCATATAATAAAGTGTATATATGTATTATATATATTTCATATTATATAAGTACTATATGTAATATTTGATTATATTGTATGATATTGTGTATATATTAATGTGTACCACTATATATTAATATAACAGTGTATATATGTATATTATAGGTTACATATGCAAGTATTTTTATATAGATACATGTACATGTGTGTGCATATGTTTGTGTGTACATATACCTTCAGGATCCATTTCTTTAGAAAAATTGACTAATTTTGTTACGCCAAAAAACATCCTGGAATTTCATAATGGTAGATATTTTTTGACCTCTTGCCAAGCAAGGCAAAGACAATTAGATGTGGATGACAGATAGAGTCTTCCCCTTATCATCACTGTCACTGCAGCCCATGGAATGCGCACATGGCACTGAACTCAGCAGTCAGACCACTACAGAAATGTAGTTGAGCCTTTGAAAGACATCAATAAACAGCAAGCAAAAGCTGTTACATGACAGCAAGGACAGTCTAAGGAGTACCTCCTGGGCACTTTGAACATCTTTTTAGCCCACCCAGAAACAAACAAACAAACAACAACAAAAATGACACACTGAGCTTGAGTAATTGAGGAAAATGTAATAAAAGGACTATCACCTGGCAAAGCTGAGGAAAGGCAACAAGGAAAGAGAAATGGCTCAGGGTTAGTGCCAACTCTCCCAAGCCCCAGGCCCAAGCATCAGAGCAAGTTAAGTCAGTGACTGGAACCTGTAGAGTGAACTCCATCACAGGGTCCGCCAGCTGGGAACCTCCCGGAACCAAATCAGAAGAGCCAAGCCCTGAAGGGAAACCTTGAGGACAAATTTTGAAACTTTTAGGAATGAAGGAAAAATTTGAAGAAATGTCAGAGAAGATGAGAAAAATTATTTCAGAGTTATGACTTTCAAAATTTTGAAAGCAATAGAAAAAAGAACATGGAAGGGCACTGCTTTTGGAGAAATATAAATTTTAGAATAAGGAACATAATAAATATTTTTTCTTTTTACATCTATGTACCTATTACTTGAGTAAGTTCTTATTCCAAAATGCATATAGTATTTTCATAAATATAATAAAAGACCAAAACCAACGACAACAAAAGATACTGAACTATAATTCCAAGCCCATAACCTAAGTGCACCCACTTGCTTAGCTTCTGTGGGCAAAAAGATAGACAGGGCAAAACTCCCGACAGGAAGACTTCAGTAAGCATTTACCGAGCTCACTGCAGGAACAGTGGTGACCACAGTAAAGTTAGCACCTCTTTGGGAGGCTCAACAACAAAGGGAAAGCAAAAAGAAAGGCATAGTGAAACCAAGAAGTCTAACCCAGCTTAAGCCAGCACCAAGAATGAAATCATCACTGAGATCCAGATACTGGAGTTTCACAAGGCACCCAATAGATTCCAAACTACAGCTATGGTATTTGAGTGAAAGTATAGTTCCACTAGGTTTGGGAGCTTCTGAGCAAGGTTTTCTGGCAGGGTGGTAAGGAAATTCTCTTTCATAAAGAGTCTCTCCAAGTACTGCAGTGCCTCACCTTTTAGTATCTCCTGTGGGAAATGGTGGAGCTCCCTGCAGTTTAAGAACAAATTCTTGTGCTTTTCAAGCCTTGCTGTGGCCATCTCCCCACATGTCAGGCACTGTGTGTGGCACGCAGGAGAGTCTTATGGGCTGGGATGGGTCCTCCAGCCATCCTGTCCTGTGTAGATGGGGGCACGGGAATGCTCATCCAAGCATCTTGGTCAGGCATCACAGCTGAAAGGCCTCACCCTTCCCCCAGTCAGAATACATTCTCCTCTGAAATAATAATTAAGAAAATGAAATCATTTTCTAAATCATGAAATTTGCTGATGGCTTTTTTGTCATCTCCCTGGCATCATCCTGCCGGAAGTCAGTGAGTTAGGCATATTCGACTCCTCAGTTGGGCATATTGCCATCTTGACAAAAGATAGAGGAAAAGAAATTCAGACAGGGGATTGGTGTCTTCAGAAAACAACATGGTGTAATACGTATTTAAGAGCTGCTATAACTCCCGTGTACCCCAGACCTGACTTAGAATTCCACAGAATCATGTTTAATGGGCAGTTTTAGACTAAAGACCCATGGCTCTGGTTGCTTTTTCCAGCCTCAAGGTATCCTCAGCTGGCAGCTGATTTTCACAGGCACATCCCTCTATGGGAGGGTGCAGTATTTATGGGGAGTCTGGGATGAAACTCAGGAAGGTTTACAGTCCAAATTCCTAACAAAGAATAATATGTTTGGTTAAGGAAATGAGGGCAGGGCCTGCTTACTCATTAACCATGCTGTCCAAGGCCCATGATGCCTCCAGCAGTTCAGGAAAGACTTTCACTTTAATTTCTCTTAAAATCAAAAGAACAAATTGTATATCAGTTTGTATAAATTGTATATCAAAATTGTATGAATATGTTAAAATGACCTCAGCCCAAATATTTGTTTTTACATTATAGAGTCATAAAATAAATTGTCTATGTTTTGCAAAAGAAGGAAGCCTAGGCGTAAAGAAACACAGAAGTCCTACATGGCTCAGAAAGGGGTGGGACAGAGAAGACAGGAAGTCAGTAGCCAAGTGCATCGGGCTACTGGACCCTGGATTTTGATGGGATTTTTTTTTTTTTTTTTTTTTTTTTTTTGGTATGGGGAATTGAACTCAGGACCTTGTACTTGCCAAGCAGGTGCAGTGCTGCTTAACTATATCCCTGACCCTGGACCCTGGCTTTTGGTAGGAACAAACTCTCAGTTGGCCACCCTTCTACCTTGGAACTGACTCAAGAGAATGTGATGAAAATCATCAAACGGTCAGGACTTGAGGAAACAACGTCTATTGCTGAAGATTCCTCACAATTAGAGGTTTTGAAGGCAACAATTTCAATAAATAGAGCCAAGACTCAGACCTGAGTAACCTCTGCCACTGCTCCAATTTGCCAACCAAATGCTGACTTTCGTAGTCCTTCTACCCCCTCAAACTGGTTTATGAGTCAAAGCTCATAGTAAAATCTGAAATATCACTTCTCCTACAGCCTTAATCTTTAAAGGTAAATGCAATTAATCTTCCAAAACTCCTGAGATAAAAGGTGAGGCGCTACTAGGTAAATAATAAAGATTAAAAGAGAGAAAAATTTTCTTTCTGAAAGATGCACATGATTGTCAAGACTGTTCCCTGAACCTGTTCCCATCCATGAAAACCAAGAGGGAGGGAATGTGGCAGCTTAGATGTAATCAGAAAACCTCTCACTAAGAAGCCTTCTGCATTCGCCATCCGTGGGAAGAACTATCTTCTAACTGCTCTAAAAACATTCTAAGAAGAAACACGATCCTTCCCACCAGAGTGACTGTTCAGCTCGTCATACACTGAGTGCATGAGGCCCCGTGTGGCTAGGATGATGGCACAGTGATTCAAGCCAAAGGAAGATCACTTTATAGTGGACACCTGCAACCAAAGGCTAGCATGGAGCTTCATCACCATTTCTAGGCTGGGTAACCTTTTGAGCAGGGCTCCAAATCCCAAGTTTAATGCTTTGGTGGCTTGTCTCATTCATAGGAATAGTCATCAATGGGACCATAGAAATGCTTCCTTAACAAGACTCCTATATCAAAGTGTTAGAATTATATTACTAAAAGTAATCTATAAAATAAATTGCATAACAAAGCTATATTGGTGTGTGCTTGTGTTAGCTGACTACATTATATAATCAAAAGAAAATTTATCACTTCCTCTGTATAGGTTTGGAAACAACAAAATACCCAGGTCATGTAACATTGCGAGATTTATAGTATTCCACCAAGAAACTCAGATATCTCTGTGTGTATTTCTAAACTTCAACGGTCTTGCTGCCTGACAGCATCAGACTGCCTACAAATCCAGTTGAAATTCCTTTCAGATGGTCAGTGTTAGAAAAGTAAATACTGTGTGATCTCCAGACGGCAGGATAACCATCCAAGTTGTCAGGGTAGCAGCTGATCTGTCAATAAGGCTTTTACTCAGTGAAAAACCCCTAGTGTAATTAAACATTTTCCAGGGTAAAGCAAAGCCATGAGTCATCTACTAGAAACAATATCAAAGAAGATGGCAAAGAATGTCACTTACCAGGATCTTGTCACTCACAGTAAGCCTATATTTAGATAAGTTAAACTTGAAACCTGAACTGTATTTGATGACAGATCCCTGGGCACAACTGGACAACTTTATGCTTGAAATGCAGAATGGATCATGTCACATCAACTCCAGGCCAAAAACAGCTCAGCACCTAGAATTTAAGCCATCAGATCCTGCCCTCCAAAACCCTTCACTGAACTTACGCTGGTAAATTTAAACCCGGTAACTTAGAGTTTGGGGAATCCTGAGCTGAAACTAAACTATGATGAATGTTATACAAATTTACCCAACTGGGAGACAGTTAGGGAGCAAGCACCTTACAAAGCCTTTAAAAATTGCACGTAGATCACTAGTCACTACTTACTGATAACCACAGGTGAATTTTTTAAGCTTTTATTTAGGATGGTTAATTGTAAATAATGTATAATGGGACACTCATTAAAGAAAGCAAATAATTAAAAAATTAAATATGTGCACTCCACCCTATGTGTTTTGCAACATACACATTAAACTGACATTAGCCATATGTATAGCATGAAACAGAATCGATTTAAAATTTCACAATATGAAATGCTTTCTAAGATTAAAAGTAATAAAAATTTAAAAAATATACTTTATTACAAATCATATATAAAATTCAAAATTCATGTTATAAAATAAAATTTTAAATACTTTAAATTAAACTATTTTAAGGAAGTATCACAATGTTCTTATGTCAGTTTGCATATACTTTTAATTTACCTATGTTATATATAATTAAAAGACTGATCTAGATGGATGGACATAGTGTATATTTCACAAAGGGAGGATAAGTGACTAGTAAAGTTTATTTTGTTGTTTTTTTGGTTTTGGAGGGTATTTTTTTGTTGTTTTTTCGGTACCAAAGATCAAACTTGGGAACCTGAGCTTGCCAGGAAGGCACTTATTCCACTAAGAGATATTGTAGGTCCCTAAAGTTTTATGAAGAGATGTAAATTAAAATGAAACTACCAGAGACTTTTTTATATGGTAAATATAACAGAATTTCAAAAGAAATAATATCCAGTAAATATTACCTTAACATTGATGGAAGTATAATTGGAGAAGCATTTTTTTAAGACAAATTCTTGCTATGTAGTTCAGGCTATCCTTAAATTTATTATTTAGCCCAGGTTGGCCTCAAACCCACAGCAGTCCACCTACCTCAGCATCCTGAATGCTGAAATTGGAGATGTTCCCCACCACTTACAGCTTGGAGCAGCTTTTCTCAAATCAACTTCATTATAGTTATCAGGATGCTGAAAGACCATTGAAAGTGTACAATGGATCCTGGGAGCTAGTTTAGAGATTTCAGCAAGGACATGTATGTTGTGTGGATATTCCTAAGGGAAGAATGCTTATTCTATTTTCCAAGGGAATGCCACTGAGACTGTAATGGGAATACATCCCCAGAGCATTGTACCAGCAGAATCTTTGAAATAATTTAGGTGGTAGAAGCTACACAAAATTATCTGCACAACCCAGCTTTAGGCTGTTCACTCTCCTCAGCATCACCTCCTAGGAAATGACATAGAACTATGGATTCATTTGTAAAGTTCTTGATTCACAGTAAGATATTTATAGTTTCCAGTAATTTCTAATAGAAGAGAAAAAAGCAGAGACACTAAATCTCCTGGAAGAGAAAGTAAGTGGAACTCTTGAGGACATAGGGGTAGGCAAAGAGTTCATGGACAGAAATCAAATCGCACGGGTCACAGTTGAAAGACTTAACAACTGGGATCTGCTCTTACTGAGAAGTTTTTTCACGTCAAAAGAAATTACCAATAAAGTGAAAAGGC
>NW_004524658.1:6032041-6039378 GCF_000260255.1 Octodon degus
TAAATAATAAAATTCATTGCTAAAAGTATATAAAAATTATAGTATTGAAATGTATGCAGGCAGAAAAACTATAATATAGGTATAATGTTGATCTCTGAATTGTAGAATTATTTTTAATTTTCAGCTTTCTTATAATGAATGATGAAGTCAGTAAAATCAGTCTGGTTAATTTTTCATACAGCACCAAAATTCTATTTAATAAAAATGACCGATGTAATGTCAATTTATAGTCTTCCTTCAAAAGATGGAGTACAAGCTTTAAATTTTCATATCTTTTCTACATTCCCTTAAAAATCAAAGTTGCTTAATTATTCTGTGCTTCCCTCAGTTTCCTGTTTTATGACACGGACACATCATCATTAAAGTTGTGCCCTTCATGAATTTGTCAGGGCCATAGTATTCCAGCCCTGGATGTCACCAATGACATGTGACAGTGGACAGAAAAAGGGAACTGGCAAATGCTATTTTCACTATTGTCTTCCTATGGAATTGTGCTAATGTTCTTCAAGCAATTTTAGACTACCTCGAAGTAACAGCTGTGAGGGGGAATTGCAGTTACTTCAGTCCTTGTTTTTGGCAGTAACTATTTGTTTTTAATGTGAAAGCAAACAACGAAAGAAAACCTTTCCATCTGCTTCTATCAGAAAGAAAGTCAAACGGAAGTCACAGTATACTTAGCAAATAGCACTTGACTGTAATGCACAAACACATCCTTCATTTACAGACATTGCCACCTAAAGTGTTAGGTCAACACTAGAATGATAAACAGTCAGGGGCCAGGTGCTGAGGAAGATCTTAGATAATGCTGAGTAGGGCTTCCTGCTTTCTGTTTGGGGTTACTGGTACTTGATTACAGGGTTGACTCTCCGCGTGGAGATTCTGAAACATCAATGTTTTTTCTTGCCCCCACGAGCATGTTATACTAATTTTCTGCTTTCTCAAAACTGTCTATACCTTAGAGATCAATCCACATCCTATTCATTTTGTTTCTGAACTTGTAAAAATATCTACCTTACAGATAGCCAGAGTTCAGGCAACTGCCTGCCAAGCCCAAACATCATTAGACCGGCCACATAAAAGTGATAATGAGAATTCCTAGGTACATCAGGATTTAAAGCGGCAAGCAAGCTGCTAATTAAAAGTGACTTGGGAAATTGGATTAAGACAGCAAATACAGCAAATGTGTTTGTCTCTAAATCCCTGCCCAAATTTCCACAAATGGTGAAAAACACACCCATTTTCTTAAACTTTGAGTTCATTACAGCACTAAAGAACCATAAGGAAGTCAAATCGGTGCCAGAAACTTTAAGAAATTACCAAATGGGAAGCAGGTGGAAATAATGTGCGGAGAAGACAGACTCAGGAGAAGGATTTCAGAGAGTTAAGGGGACCCATTATAGTCCTTTGTTGTATGAGCACAAATTTTAAAAAGTTTAGTAAATCAATTAATTGCTCCCTGGCTCTGCGCCTGCCCTGCGCCCATCCCACCACAGAAACAAGGGGGACATTTGGAAACCCGTGGCTTTGATTGTGTGAGCACGGACCACAGAGGCAGTGCAGAACCTCCAGTGTCAGAAGAGAAAGGGAGTCTGATACTGAAAAGATAAGCTCCTCACATTTGTCAGCAGCATGTGTTACTACTGCCTGTGATTAGCTAGGGCACAGTTAACAGAGCTACTCCTACAAATAGAGACTTCAGTTACTAAGGTGGTATTCAAGCTAAAATCATGAAAGACTTTCGAGAAAGTACCCCATGTGATAAAAGTGTCAACTAAGGATAAGTAGAATTAACACCTAAGGATACAAACTTAGCACACAGCAAACACCAAAGGGCTAGTTTTTAAGTTCAGATATAATTTCTAAAAATAACTACCTAGATCTTAATATTTCAGCTTGATAAACTTGATAACTGTATAGATTCCTACAACTAACTCTTTGTAATACGACGTAAAGCATTTATATTATTCTCTCACCCCTTTCACTTAATTCCATCGTAAGAAACTACTTTCAGGTTTTAGCCACCTATTTGTGCAATCTGAATTGATACATAGTGTATGCATATATATGATGCAAAATGTAATCTTTTAATTTATCTGTAATTGTTTAGAGACAACAATTTTCCAATTACTCTACCACAGAATAATTTCTTGTAGTCTTGATTTCACATTCTTTCAATCAATTTCATGTTTTTGATGTCCATCTACGCTGTATACATAATTAAGTCTATTTTTAGTTGGTAAGTACTGCTCTATTGAGCGATTACAATGCAAATTATTGGCCCATTCTCCCACTGAAAGACATTCTTGGCTCATTTCCAGTTTAAGGCTATTATGATCGGAGCTGCTATGAACATTCTTGAGCAAGTCTTTTGGAGTAGGAATGGACTTGGTAGGCCACAGTGTAGATGGAAGGTTCGCCCCATTTTAAAAAATGTGAAACAGTTCTCAAAAGTGTCTGTCCCATTTGACATTCCAACTAGCAACGTATTAGATTTCTGTTTGCCCTACATCTCAACCAACATTTGGTGGTGTCAGTCATGATTTTAGCCATTCCAGTGGGTATCATGTGGCTGAAATGTGTATTTCTATGAAGGGTGATAGTGTTGAGCACATTTTCATGCGCTTGTTGGAGCCCGATATATCTTCTTATGTAAAATGTTTGCTAAAATAAAATAAAATGTTTGCTGAAATATCATTTTTGTTTACAGGTAAAATTGTTTTTATTCTCAATATGTGGAGGTCTTCCTGTATTGTGAATACGAGTCTTTTGTTCCTTTCATAAAGTCATCCTGCCCAGGGTATAATGACTGGTACCTTGGTCAGTAATCAATTGGTTATGCCTGGTTACATTTCTGGACCATGCTTGTTCATCAGTCTCTCAATCTTTGTGACTCTGGCTTTTATAGTGCCTGCCTACAAGACAACTGAGGTGGTGTTTGATATTGCATTCTCCTGCATAAGAATTATTCCATGCAGTCTAGATTCTTTGCATTTCCATATAAATTTACAAATTTTTATCCTCTGTGGAGCAAAAAGCAATTGAAGTTTTGACAGAGTTTTTTTTAGTCTAGTGATCAGTCTGAAAAGGATAACTATCTTAACAATATTTAGCTTTCAATTACATAAATATGGCAAATGTCTCTGGCATTTTTTAATTCTACCATCAAAGCTTCATTATTTTTAATACAGAGATAGTAATATATTTCAATTAATATATTAGCACATATTCAATTATTTACAATGCTGTTGTAAATTTTTAAATTATGATTTAATTTTCAAAATATTCATTGTTAACATATGGAAATGAAACCTTTTAAAATACTTCAATACTGTAATTATAGTACATCAAGTATTAGTAATGATTTTGTGATACTATATAAATATTGATATAGTCTAAAAAGAACAGCAGTTTTACTTTTATTTTCTAATTCATATACCATTATTTTTTCTTGCCTTATCACAGTGACTAGGACTTCTAATTCAGTATTAATTCAAAGTAATGAAATATGTAATCTTATTTTGATTCACATGCTAGGGATCAAAACACTAGTAACCAAGGAACAATGTGAAAAAATTTAAGAAATATACATCATCACTTAATTAGGTTTATTGGTATATTTTTAAGTATGTATAATGATCACATTGATCATGGAATTTGTATCTGTATATGATATATCTTGATTCCTTTTTTTCCCAATTCCCTTTCCTCCCTTCAACCTCTCTTTGCCTCCTTATTTATAAAATTTTTATTTCCATTTTTTCCTTTTCTTTTTCTTTCTTTGTATATGTCCTTCTATTTCACTTTTACAGAGATCTTGTTATAAAAGAATACTGATTTGATCAATTATTTTCTGTATCAGTTGAGATAAATAATACTTCTGATTTATCCCAATAATATGGAAAAATATATGGACTGAACTTTTTAAAAATATTAAACCAACTGTGTCAGTCAACTTTCCATAAGTGTGACAAAATATCTGAGAAAAATAGCTTAAGGGAGGCAAGGTTTATATCGGTGCAAAAGTTTAGAGCTTTCAGTCCATCGCTACCTGGTTTGCTTTTCCTGGACCTCTGGTGAGGCAATGTGTAATGGTGGACAGATGTAGGAGAGCAGAACCGCTCACCTCATGGGGACCAAGTCTCAAAGAGAGAAGGGGAAAACCAGGACAAAATACACTCCTCAAGGACATGTCACTGGGGACCTACGTCTTCTAAGTAGGCCACACCACTTCCCAATAGTGCTGTCAGCTTAGTACAGTGTTTTCAGCTCACAAACTTTTGAGAAATATTTAAGATTCAATCTGGACACCAACTTTACATTCTGGATGGAATAATGGCTTGAACAGAATGTATTATCTATTTATACACTGATGAATTCAATTTGCTAATATTCTGATATAATTATATATTGCAGGACTGATTTTGCATCTGTAATCATGAAGCATACTTGACTTAAACTTCCTTTCTGATAATAGCTATTTAGGCTTCATAAAACAATGTGGGAAGTCTTTTTACCTACTCTGTTTTTGACATAGGTTAGATAAGGTTGGAGGTTATATACTCCTTAAATGATTGGTTAGAATTAATCACTGAAGTCATTTTACTGGCATTTTCTTTGTAGGAGAATTTTAAATTACTATTTGTTTCTTTAACATGTATTAAACTATTCAGATTGTCTATTTCTCCTTGATTCAGCTGTAAAAGTGTGCAGATATATGTTCTTTTCTATTTTATATCTCATATGATATTTTTGTTTATTTTCTTATTGTTTGATCCATCTTAACAAAAATTTATCAGTTTTATTGATGTTTATAAAGAACCAGATTGCTTGCCCATTTTTATTTTATGCATTTCTGATTTTTGAAAATATTTTTTCTTGTACTTATTTTGGATTTGATTTGCTATTGTTTTCTATTCTTAAGTTTCAAGATTACATTTTTAATATTAAACTTTTCTTCTTTTAAAATACATGTGTACATTTAAGCCAGTAGAGTAGCATCTATAAATATTTCTTTTAGTAATGTTTTAAGAGCAGCAGCTTGCCTCAAATTTTTACATGTTGTGTTTTCATTACATTTGATTCTTAAATGCTTCCTACTATTTTTCAAGTTCTCATATTAGTTCTTCTTTAATCCATGAAATGTTTATTTGATATTATATTTCTTAAACTGATTTGGAGTTTCCAGATAACTCGCCATTACTAATTTCTAACTCAATTCAATATTGGTCAAAAAATAACAACATATGACTGGAATCATTTGAAATATACTACAGCTTTTTTAAACCTCAGTCTCTACATGAGCAAATGCTTCATTTGCAGTTGTGAAAAATATCTATCCTGAAATGGTGGGGCATGGTTTCCTATAAATACCAATTTACTCATTATGGTTAAAGTTGTTTTTATGGGATATAAGTTAGTTCTTTTGGTAACTACTCTACCTATCAATTAGTAAGAGCAGAGCAAAAATATAGTATTTGTAGATTTGCTGAACTTATCCTGTTAGTTTTATGAATTTATGTTACTTGAACATTCACTCTCCAGGATTAGGTGTATGCAAATCTGGGATCATTATGTCTCCTTGATAAATGGACATTTCAGTAACATTTTACCTTTAATCCTAATACTCTTTGTCTTTCAATTGCCTTTGTTTGAGTTCTGTTATTTTTAGTGTACATGTAACATTACTTGTAAACTTCTAATTGCTAGTCTTTTATGCCTTTCATCATGATATTTACTTTTTTGTATCATTTGATAACAATTCCATTGTTTTTCCTGTTTTCCCTTTCTTTGGGGAGAACCAGCATTTTTAGACATTTAATTTTTTTTTCTTTTCTATTGATTGTGTGGATTTTTTCTCTTCTGTTTACATGTGTGTGTGTATGTGTGTGGGGGGGTCTTTGGTTGGTTTTGAGGGTTTTTTTGTTTCTTGAGAGGGGGAGTTGGCAGCAGTACTAGAGACTGAACACAGGGTTTTCACACTGGGCTACAACTCTCATTTCCTTTTTCATTTTTTATCTTGAAGCAGGATTTTACTACATTACTAAGTTGTCGAAGTTGGACTAAAACTTGTAGTCCTTCTGCCGTGGCCTCCCAGAAATAGAACAATTAAGATGTATTGCCAGGAAAAAGCGTAAATTCTGTCTTGTGTTAGGCAGCAATACTGAGGACCATGGAAATACAGGTATGGGCCACCAGAAGTAACTTCCTCTATTGAATTTTTTTTCTTTTTACTTTTTTTTTTTTTTTTTTTTTTTTTTTTTTTTTTTTTTGGTGGAACCAGGGATTGAACTCAGGCCCTTGTCTACTGACTTTTTTTTCCATAATTTTATTGATAAACAAATAGCAATGAGACAGTTTCAAATCAAATTGGTAGGACAGTTTCAATAATTAACACATTGCATACATTCTTCCTAGCAGTTAATTGCTGTACAAGATGTGGACATGATATCCTATTTACAAACACCATTAGAACAAATCATTCTATTCATTAAGAGAATGTAACTATATATCTATCCTAACCACTTTGAATACATAGATACAAAATGGACATTCATCTCTATACCCTTTTTTTGTTAAGTTCTGTTATTTCAATATTATAGGTATGTAAACTCAGAAAAATATTCTAAAAGAGTCCAGTAGCCCATAATAGTATTGAGTCTTCTGCTTGACTGTCAGTGTCAGAAATTGTTAGCTGAGTCCCCTACAGCTCAATATAACAGCATGGCTTTACTTCTTATACTTCGTTTTTATACTTTTCTGCTGGATGGTTAACACCAAGGTAAAGCAGGACCTATGCAACAAGAGTTGTAGCTTTTGGGTCTGATAAGGTCACTGAAATTCCCTCAGGATTTATCCTGAGATCCTGTACCTCAGATTGCAGAACCTTTGTCAGTGTCAGCCATGTGGATGAGTCATGGCCATTGCTTGGCCAATGTGCTCTCTGTGAAAGCCTGAGAGAATGTTATCTCTCCATGTGACTCTCCGTAGGCACACTCTACATCATTGATCACTTTGCTTTATGGCCCCATAATCTCCTTGATCGGAAAATTAGGGACACTACCGAGTTACATGACATTACACTACAAGTTCGCATATGTCCTGAGTCTTAATTGACCTTAGAAGGCTAAGGCCAAAATGTTGGCTTTCTTTGCAACCCTCCTTTTTCTCTAATTTTGGTCTGCAAACATAGGTTGTTAACCATCCAGAAGACAAGCTTATTGTTATTAACATACAACTTAGGCTGTTAAGCTTAACCTCACTGTCTGTCTGATTATCGAACATCTTGGGCATAATATGAAACAGGTATTTTTCATCAAGTATTGATATGTTGAACTTTA
>NW_004524658.1:6040935-6042001 GCF_000260255.1 Octodon degus
TTCAGCGTCTTCTAATCTATTCCATTGATCCTCAGGTCTGTTTTTTTGCCAGTACTATGCTGATTTTATCACACTAGCCTTGTAGTACAATGTCAACTCAAGAATTGTAATGCCTCCTGCCTTGTCTTTATTGCCCAGGATTGCTTTTGCTATTATAGGTCTTTTCTGGTTCCAGATAAATTGTAGGAATGTTTTCTCTAGGTCTGTGAGGTATGTCGGTCGTAGTCTGATAGGGACTGCATTAAAACTCTACAGCAATTTTGGGAATATGGGCATCTTCAAATGTTGGTTCTTCCTATCCAGGAGCAAGGAATATCTTTCCATTTTCTGAAATCCTCTGCAATCTCTTTTTTCACAGTACTATAATTATCCTTGAAAAGATCTTTGTCTTCTTTAGTTAGATTAATTCCAAGGTATTTCATTTTCCTCGGTGCTATTTTAAAAGGTATTGTTTCTCTAAATTCCCTCTCAGTGTGTTTGTTGTCTGTGTAGAGAAATGCTATTGACTTTTGGGTGTTGACTTTATAACCTGCTATGCTACTGAATTTCTGTATTAATTCTAGTAGCTTCTTGGTGCAGTTTTTTTGGTCTTCCAAGTAAAGTATCATGTCATCTGCAAATAAAGTTAATTTAACTTCTTCTTTGCCTATTCTTATTCTTTTTGTTACTTTCTCTTGTCTAATGGCTGCAGCTAATGATTCCAGAACTATATTGAATAGGAGTGGTGATAGAGGACATTCTTGTCTTGTGCCAGATCTAAGAGTAAAAGATTTCAGTTTTTCTCCATTTAGGATTCTGTTAGCCATTGGTTTTTTACACATAGCTTTTACCAGATTGAAGTAGAGGCTATCTATTCCAATTTTCTATAGGACTGTGAACATAAATGAGTGTTGGACTTTGTCCAAAACCTTTTCTGCATCAATTGAGATAGTAGTGTCTTAAATTTTTAGATTTTCAAATATTGAACCTTCCTTGCAACCCTGGGATGAATCCTACCTGGTCATAGTGTATGATCTTCTTGAAGATTTCCTATATCTGTTTTGCTAGTATTTTATTCAGAATTTTG
>NW_004524658.1:6042900-6071615 GCF_000260255.1 Octodon degus
TTTATTTCCAGTTTCATTGCACTGTGGTCAGATAATGTGCATGGGATAATTTCTGTTTTCTTGCATATACTTAAGCATGACCTATGGAAAAGTATGTGGTCTATTTTAGAAAATGACCCATGTGCAGCTGAGAAAAATATGTATTTAGCTGTGTTTTTCTGGAACACTCTGTATATGTCCACCAAGTCCATTTGTTTCAAGCTCTGGTTCACTTCTGTTATTTCTTTGCTAAGTTTTTGTCTGGTTTATCTATCTTTTGGAGATAAGGGTGTGTTAAGGGCTTCTGTTAAAATTGTGGCATTGGATATTAGATTTTTCATGTCCATTAAGATTTGCTTTATATAGTTGTGCTCCCGTGTTTGGTGCCTACATATTTATGAATGTTACCTCTTCCTCTTGAATTTTTCCCCTAAACAGTCTATACTGGCCTTCTTTATTTCACTTAATAGTCTGCTTTGAAGTTGCGACTGTCTGAGAATAGGATTGCTACCCCTGCTTTTTTCTGAGGTGCTGGGGCATGTAGTATTGTGTTCATTCCTTTGACTTTCAGCCTATCAATGTCTTTATGTGTTAAATGTGTTTCTTGTATACAGCATATTGTTTGATTTTGTTTCCTAATCCACTGGGCCAGTCTATTTCTCTTAATTGTTGAATTGTGTCCATTTACATTGATGGTTAGAATTGAGATGTATTGACTTGCAGTTGCCATGTTATTTACCTGTTGTCGTTTACTCCTTTTTCTCCTGTGTTTAATTGCTTACCCTATTTAGTTGTTTGCTTCTGATCTCATTCGTGGAGTTCTGATCATTTTGGTCCCTATCAAGAACATCTTTCAGTTGCCTGTGTAGGGTTGGCTTTGTCATCACACAATTCTTTAGCTGTTCCTTGTCATGAAAGTATTTCACTTATCCATCAAACTTGAAAGAAAGTTTTGCAGGGTATAGTAGTCTGGGCTGGAATTTGTTTTCATAGAGGACCTGAAATATTCTGCTCCATGCTCTTCTTGCCTGCATGGTTTGTGAAGAGAAGTCAGCCGTAATTCTGATGGGATTTCCTTTGAATGTGATCTGCTTCTTTTCTCTAGTGGCTTTCAATAGAGTATTCTTGTGCTGAATTCCTGGAATCTTGACTATTATATGTCTTGGTGTGTTTTCAATTGGGTTGAGGTTACTTGGAGTTCTGTATGCTTCAGTTACCTGAATGTCAGTTTGTTTCCTCAATTTTGGGAAGTTTTCTGCTATTACTTCTGCCCATATTTTTTTAAATGTCCTTCGTATTGACTCCTTCTTTCTCATTGATGCCTATTAGTCTCACGTTGTTCATCTTTGCATCATCTTGCAGGTGATGGATTATTCTTTCCTACGTCCTCATTGTTTTTAAGAGATTCTTTCTTCTTTCTTACCTTTTCACTAGCTGCACCAGCGTCTTCAAGACCTGAAATTTTGTCTTCACTTTCACTTATACGGTTTTGCAAACTTGTGATAGAGATTTTAATTTCTTCTATATCTCTTTGACTCTGCTTCATGCAATCCATTTCTTTCCTGTATTGCTCATTCAAGGATTCCGTCATTTTTCTAATCTCCTCTATTTTTTTATTAATTTTTTATCTAGAAGCGGTTATAAATTGTTTTACTGCAGTGTTTTCTTCACATTGGGTTTCTTCCCTATGTTTCTGTAGTTGCTTCTTTACTTCAGATGCTATGAGTTCTGAGAATTTTTTGTTTTCATTTCAGAAAAGAATTGCGCTCTGAGTTCCTCTATAACTTTCTGCTGTTGCTTATTTAGTATCGACGCTATTAATTCATGCATTTGAGGTGAGCTAGTGTCCTCTGCACTTGTTCTGGGTGGGCATTGGGTTTCCTCCATATATTTCTGCATTTGATTCTTTACTGCAGATGTTATTAATTCAGGGATTTCTTTTTTTGTTTCCAATCCGCGTTCCTCTATACCTTTCTGCAGCTCTTTATTTATTTCAGAAGCCGTTGATTCATTGCTTTTAGCTGTGTGATTCCCAATTCCTTCTGTGTTAGTGTCCTCTGCACTTGTTACAGGTGGGCTTGGGTTCTGAGGTTCCATTTTGTTCCTTCTCATCAACTTGTGTTGCACTGTGTTCTGACCTTTTTTCGTTTATCTTTGTTGTAGTTATAGCCTTAGCAGGTACTTAAGTTCAGGTGCAGATCAGGCTTGGTCTAGGACTGGTTCTGGGAGATCCCAGAATGCAGTAGAAATTCCTACTCTGTGGGCGGGGTGGAGGAGGTGCTGCGGAGTGGTGGGGGGCATCCCAAGGGGGTGGAAGAGGGTTTCACCCATGCTGCGCCTGGGCTGGGACCAGTAATAGGTCCCGCTGGCGCAGGATAGCCAGAAGCTCTCCCACACACTGTCCAGGCCTGGGCTAGGACTGGGTCTGGGGGTTCCCGGAACACGGCAGAAATTCCTATTTGGTGGGCGGGGTGGGGGAGGTGCTGTGGAGTGGTGGGTGGCATACCAAGGGGGTGGAAGAGGATCTCACCCAGGCTGCTCCTGGGCTGGGACCAGTAGTAGGTCCCGCCGGTGTAGTGTAGCTGTAAGCTCTCCTACACACTCACCGGGCCTGGGCTAGGACTTGGTCTCTGTCTACTGACTTTTAAAATGAACTACTTCATATGATTTTTCTAATGATAATTCAGAAATTATAATCTATCTTTTATCTTTTTACATTCTACTATCAAACAGTGTTCTTAAATATAAAACACTATGACATTATAATTAAATTTATTCTTCCTCTCAACTTTAACCTCTTTTTTTTGTTGTTTTTACCTCTAGATATACTATCAAGTCTGAAATATAGCCAGGTATATTGGTGCATGCCTCTAATCCTAGCATTCGGGAAGCCAAGGCTGGAGGTTCACTACAAGTTCAAAGTTCAAGGCCAACATGAACTACATAGTGAACAAAATACTATATATATAAAATTGACCTACTAAATAAGTGACAATTTAAATAAATTTGAAGTATGCAAAGAATGAAAGGTATGTAGTATTTATCTACATGTTTGGCATTCCTGTCCTCCTGGATCCTGCCTACAAATGTAGGCTCCTACTTCTTACCATTTCTGGGTTTTTTTTTTTTTTTTTCTAGAAAAAATTTTCTTCACCATTTCTTACCCAGAAAATCTCATTTGAAGTTTTCTTTCAGCTTCTGTCTCTCTGAAAAATCTATCCCATCTTTATTTTTGAAGGATGTTTTTCTAAAATATAAAATGTTTTATCTGGGGCAGGGAGATGGCTTAGTAGAATAAGTGTTTCCCTGGCAAGCACAAGGGCCTGAGTTCAATCCTTGGTTCTGCCAAATAAATAAATAAATAAATAAAATTTAAAAAAATAAAAAGTTTTATATTGACAGTTATTTTTTAATACATTAAAGGTGATATTTCACTTTCTTCAGTTCTCCTTTGCTTATAATAAACAGTCATTTGTTTTTTTTTTTTGTTTGTTTGTTTTTTTTTGCTTTTCTTCTACGTTTGCTAAATTTTCCTTTTGTATTTGATTTTTAGCCATTTTGGTAAAACAGACTAAGGTACGATATTGCTTGTTTTTATGGTACTTACAACTGGTTTAATTTCTATTAGTTACCCACTGGCTACAAATGCTTTGAGAAAATGATCTGAAATTTCCACTCACTAAGACCCTAAAAATGGAGCCACAACCACCTAATACCAGAAATGGCATAACTAAAGAATAAAAAAATGTGTAGATTTAGTTGAGCTATATACATGTAATGCTAGCATAGTATGAATTAGAAAATATGAGAAAAATATTGAGAGAAATGAAACATAAATCCAGAGAGATATTTTTTATTGTGATGAGGTTTTTTAAAAAAGATAATAGATGGTTTTTGCTATACAAATCATTCACAAACTTCAACATCCACCAAAATACAGGTTCCTAGACACCACAATCAGTTTCTGATTGACTGTATCTGCAATAGCACCACAAGATTGCATTTCAATGTGTTTCCAGGAGATATAAACATTGCTGGTCTTGAAAGTAAAGAACATCACTTTCACTTAAGAAACTGAATGTTAAAACAGGAACATAAAATCCCTGCTCTTATAGAACCTATTTCCTAAGAGTAGGAGATAACTCATAGACATGAAATAATAAACATAATTTTCATGATAACAATAAGTGCTTGTAGGCATAAATAGATGTGTACAAGCAGTAACTGGGATGAATAGAGACCACAGAGAGACAAGGACAACTTTCTTGGGACTTTTGAGAAATGAGGAGTGAAGAGTCAAGTCTCAAGATCCCAGGGAAGAGCTGTCCAAGCCAAGGAAGCAGTAAGAACTCGAGACGGAAAGAAACCTGATGTGTTCAAGGAAGGAAAAGAGCAGTAGTAAGCAAGGGGGAAAGTAGGTTTTAAAAATAGCAAATGTTAAGTGGTAGATGGGAAGAATATCATGTGGGTTTTGTAAACTATGAGCATGCAAAAGAATCATATTTAACTCTACAGGCAATGAGGAGTTTTGAAAGATTTTTAACAGTCAGAATAATACATTGTATTTTAACTTTCTGGAAGATAACTTCTTTTACGTGGAGAATAGATTGAGGAGGAAGAAATAGGGAAACTCAGCAGGAGAGGAAACAGATATGGGAGTTAAAATATGGTAACACATGTTCACATGTTTATCAGAATAGAAATCATGAATATGAGGAAAAATGGATATTCAAGATAGGAATTCTTGGAGTGTGTATCACAGTCAACTTCCTGGGCTCATCTTGGATCTAGTAAGTCACATGCTGCATGTTGTACCCACAAATGATTCCAATGAGCAGCCAGATTTGGGATACAGTATGTCATAGAAATTACTGTGGGTAGGAGATATGAACTCATCATGGATTTTTAAACAGCAAACATAATAATTAAAGCAAAATTTATAGTAGGTTAGTTTGGTGATTTGTAAGAGAAACTGAAGACAAATGTCCTGCCAGTAGGAAGGGCAGTCAATAGTTTATCTCAATAATTAAGACATATGAGTTTGCACTACATGAAATGTAGCAGCCATTGACCTACATGTGTCTATTTAAGTTTAAATTTAAATTTAATTAAAAGCTCAGATTCCCAATCCCACTAGACATATTTCACATGCCCAATAGCAGTAGTAAAGTGGACAATCCAGATATAAAATATTTCCATCCTCACAGAAAGCATTTGGAAAACAATTGTTTGGGATATGATGTTAATGGGAGACAGGCTCTAAGGGACAAATCTGTCAGGAGAAGGTTGAGTAGAATTAAGAAAGTGCAGTGATAAGCTATGCAAATCTACTCTGTAAGTGTGTGTGTGGAATTTATCTGAGAATTTTTTTAAATCCATATCAAAATATACTCAAATCAAGGGCACTGTAAAATCAGTACTTGCTGTGTTACACAATTCACCACAATATTTTTTTGATATAGGAAAATACCATAACTGATAAGATAAATATTATGATAGCAAGTTTTTTTCTCCCTCCTCTCCTTTTCTGTGGGTAATTACCAATGTCTGTAATTGACAACAGTTGATCAAATCAAAATAGAAAAACTAATAATGAGCCAGATTCTCCCACCACATTCCACCCGTTGAAGTCAGCGAAAGCTCTGTGCACACAGGGAGACACATGGCGAGCTAATCTGGCCCAGTATTTACACAGCACTTTCAATCTGAGGATCTTAAAATGTTGAGCAAACATTCACTTGTATAGGCCATCCCAAGAGATAGAACTATCATTTATACATCTGAATAAATCAGGTTTAAAAGTTTGAGCAAAAGACTTTATAGCACTTAAAATACTAGTGAAAAAGTGTGTTTCCTCATTTCCATACATGTATGTGTCAGGATTCACAAGCTCTGAACCTTCTGTTCTAAATTACATTTGAGAATACTTTTAGCTTCATTGAGCTTACCCTTTCAAATACCATTGCATTTCCAGCTACTCATTTGACCTCAAATGAGAAAGTTAATCACACTTATTCTTGTTAACCTGGAGAAAATAATTTTATTCACCTAAAAAAAATCATGCACCTTGCATAATTCATGATTTTAAATTAACTGGAATTTTTAAGATGAACAGTACATAAATATGTTAATTAAATCTTTTTCTCAATTAACCACAAGTGGATTATCCAATTGGTAGGTCATTCAGATGTACTGGTCCTCTTCTTCCCCCTTATCTGCTAATTTGTGGATGGCCTTCTCTGTTACTCAGCAGCTGGCCCTGTGTCATTAACAGGGAAGCAGGCTGGGGAGGAAGAAAGAGTGAATTCTATTTGGCCTCAATCACTTGGTTAATTAGAGAAAGAAATAATGTTGCCAATTTGTCTACTAGTTAAATAAAAATGTAGTCAAGTCCTAAAATACATGAGGGAAAATTAAACTGTATTTGTAGACAGTCTCTACTCTAGAGAAATAGGAATAAAGGGAGTGAGATAAGATGCTCCCCAGTCATCAAAGGTGGTATACAAATCTAACTGAGCACATAGACACTGGAAAACCCTTTTGAGTCCTCTTCAGCCATTTTTGCTCTCATACCTCTGCAGATTTTACATCCCCAACTTCCTAGTGATGACCCCACCTAAGGTAGCCTCTCCATTCTCGAGAAGTGGCCCGTAACAACCAGACAGTGTAAGCCCTGTATCAAAGCTTTAGCCTCTCTGACCCCTATATGCCTTATTGAATCCTTGGAAAGAACCTAAGAAAACAGAGAACTAAAATGCATAGTATAGTTCTCTAAGGCTACAATTCATTTCTAATCTTGGGCTGGTCTTGAAGATTTTTCCTGTGTGATACGCAATTGTAGCATAGCAAATGTGGCCCAGGGCTGGAGATACCTGAGGTCTAGTGTTGGCTGTACTTTTGACTAGTTTAGTCTCTGACCTAGGTCTCTTCATGGATAGGATCAGGAAGTGGGCATATCCACATCACAGAACTAACACAGTCATTAAATGCATCAACCCTGCCAAGAACTGAGGAGAGAGCTTAGTTTAGGCTCACCACTTGGTATATAATAACTACAAATACTTACTAGAGTTAACTTTCCACAAGTAAGTCACTTTGTCAAATTGGAGCTCAGATTTTCCCACACTGGAGGAAAAGGATTGTGTTGCACATAATTTTAGATTTTTCTAAAATCTCCTCCAAGGTCAGCTTGGGGGAAAACAAGGGAAATGAGGGAACAAAACAACAGCTAGAGCCACACCACCTCTCTCCTGCTTCACCTTAGCAGCAGTAGGTCTCCTTTTATACATATTATTGATTTAGAGCCAATATTATTTAATTTAGATAGAACCATGGAAGAATTTTGATGATTTCAAATTCTTTTGAAAATAAAACAGGGACAGAAATTGCCAAACTCCTTTTGCACTATGTTGCCATTTGATTTTCAATATGTGAATTAATTCACTTCTAGAGGTACAAGATGTTCTCAAAATGTTATTAGGTTTTTAAATTCTAAATATAACTAAAAAGTTAAAACCATGCCTTCTTTCCAAAACCATGGACATAGAAAGAGATTTATCTGGTTATGTTAATAAATCCTTTCTATAGCAATTTAAAATATTTTATTTGGTTAATTTTCTTTTCTTTCTTTCTGTTTATTTTTCATAAAGGTTTGGTATTTAGCTATATATAGCATTTTAAAAGATCTAATTTCTTATTCTTAAACTGAGAGAACATATTAAGAAAAGGTGAAGTGAGGATGAAAATAGGAAAAGAAAAGTAATAAAGACTGTTTCTCACAAAAATGAGAAATAATAATTCCACTATGAAAGAAAAATCTTATAAATAGCAGTATCAAGAAAATAACTTTCCTTCTTATACATTTAAATTGCTATGTTTTAGAGGTTTAAAATACACCTTAAAAAGTGTACACATGTTTCTAATTCAATGTCTACCCTCTGGACAATGAGAATAAAATAGCAAGTTCATAACTTATAACTTAAATGAATGACACAGACCTTATCAAATGGAGAAAGAAGGGAATCTTCAGGACTCTGTGGGAAAGGTTTAGGAATTCCATGAGGTAAACTTGTGTGTAGTCTTGAGAGAGTCCTCAATGTCTTTACCTTGTTTCCATTTAGAGATGAGGACTATTCCTTCTTCCATGGGTCTGGAATAGCCCTTTAACTTTTATGATTAATTAGTCATGGTGATGATGCGTTCTTTGCTGACATTAGTACCTCATGGCTGGCAGCTTTTCCTTTCTGTCACCAGCTCTGAGGGAACAGACTGCCATGCTGTGAAGAACCCTGAGGAAGCTACATGAATAGTTCTGGGAAATGAAATACATGTGGAGAAACAGGGAAAGGGTACAGAGAAGCCAGATCCCTGAGCGGAGAAACCACCTTGGAAGTGAGTCCTTGGTCTTCAGCCAACAGTGTGTGGATCAGACACAAACTTCCTGACCCAAAAACTTCTAGGGGGAAAGAATCTTCTTGGGTTTTTTTTGGGTTTTTTGTTTGTTTTTTGTTTTGTTTTGTTTTGTTTTGTTTTGTTTTGTTTTGTTGTTTTTCTGTACCAGGGATTGAACTCAAAGGTCTTTGTGCTTTCCAGGAAGGTTGGAAAACCACTGAGCTATCTTCCCAGCTCCAAAATTATTATTTTATTTTATTTTATTTTATTTATTTATTTTTTTTTTTTTGGCGGAACCGGGGGTTGAACTCAGGCCCTTGTGCTTGCCAGAGAAGCGCTTATTCCACTGAGCCATCTCCCCGGCCCCCTAAAATTATTATTTTAAACCAGTAAGTTGTGGAATAGTTTGCTTCTCAGCAATAGATAGCTGGAATAGCAAAGATTAGAGGGCTGGAATTTTCAAAGCAGTATGAATGTGAAGAAAGAGGATCAGGTTAGAGATCGAGTGTATCCTGTAAGGATTTAATTTCTTTGTTTTCCTTTGGATTGTGGGGGAAATCATACTTAACACTTACCTATCAACTTTATTCTCTAAGTGGAAATTCTTTTCTTTATCTCATCTTTGTGTAAGCTCTAGCAAACTAGGCAGGTGTAGCCTGGATCCTGATACTGCGAAAGGTCAGAGGATTGGACAAGGCGGAGGAGGCCACTACACATTCACTATTCTGTCCAGTTCAGCTGGTAGAAACCAGCTTTGCAGAGGAAGCTGTACCCACGTGTTCTTGCTCTGCCCCAGAGCTGGAGCGAGTGTGCAGGCAGGCACAATGCTGCCGGAGAGCCTTTCGTGAGAAAGTCGGTGGGTCACGGACAGTACCTCTATTATTTCAAGTACATTGAAAAGTACACAATAAGAAGAGCAAAACATGCTTGTTGACGGGAGAGTCCAAAGCAGTGCTACTTACTTGCTATTTCTCTCATTACTCCAGCACCTGCCATTTTAAGGATCCTTGCTCATACTCTTTTCCCACCTTTGACCATTGGTCCATGTGAGGAAGACACACATCTCAGACTTTTCCGTATCCACAATTCCTTAACCTCCATTCCAGACTGCTAAGTCTATCTTATTGAGCCAGTTTCAGCCCAGATGTCTTTGCCCCTTCTGAGTGAGTTCTCTAGGAAGTTTCTTAGATCTCACCTGAATACACTTCTGGTCATCCTTTCTTACCTTTTTTTCAATGCAAATTGATATCAACTGTATGAAGCAGTTGTTAATCATACTTAGCCTTAAATATCTAATTCTTATCATAACTTGATTTTATTACTTTTCTTCCTGTGAAAGTATATTTTTTGTGTGTGAAAATTTTAGGATATTAGATAATTTCATATATTAGCATTTTTTCCTGCTACTTGTCCTTAATCCCATGTAGAGATAGGAATCACTAAGAAAACATCTTAAATTCTAACCATCATTATCCTACATAGAAGGAGCTGAAGTGGTTGGAGTTCAGGTTTTGAATCTGAAAACAGGGATCTGTTTGAATCTGGAACTGCCATTTGGAAACCTGATAGATTTAGATAACTTTTCTTATGAATCATGGCATCCATATAATAGAATATGAATTATCATACTCTTTTCCATTCTGTATAATCTGGAGCATTATTGTGTTAAATGTAGTGGTACCTGCCTTGAACTTATGTTTACTATATACCTGGCATAGTGCTAGGTCTCTCTCCGTATCACTGGCCACCCTATTTGCAGGGAGGTATGGTATTATAAACCCATGAGGCCGATTCTTTGCCCAGGAGAATACAGCTAATGAATGGCAGATGCAGGATTAAAGATACATTTGCTTAAGATTAGAACCATATTCCTTTTAATGTGCATTGCTGTTTCTATACAAATATTGTTTTAATTGATATTGCTACTTCTTTTCTGGATTTCTAAAAGTGGTCCCAGTCTTTCTTCTCAAGATCTATGCCACCTAGAAACTTAAGACCTAGCCAAAAGGGTGTGTGGGAGGCGAAATGCAATAACTGTTGGAAATATAAATAAACAATTAATCAAAAATGAATTGTTTTTCTGTATTCTGAACTATAAGCTACATAAACAATATCACACCATCTCACCTTGAAGTATGATCAGGACAAGCCTCCACATAAACAAATGTATTAAAATAACCAAAGACACACTTTTGCAAACATCGCAGCTCAGACACTCATTGCCAACCAGAGCCAATTTCATTAATCAGAATAAAGAAGGGGGAAAAGCTTTTATATCCAGGGCCTCAGGGGAAACAAACTGATTTAATACCTTTTGAAAATTTTAAGCCATCTCAAAATCTCAGGTATAAAAATCACACATTGGCATTTTAAATGAAAGTAAGAAATAATGTCTGTGTTTGTGCAAAGTGTCAAGGCTGTGATATTCCAATAGTTTTACATTCCTCTAACTAAAATGCTATCTACATCTCACTACTGGTAGATGTAAAGATTGTGAAATGAAATTGGGAATAATCCATCAAACTCATACCCTATGCCAACTTTAACTACTAATTCTCTGGAGCACAGGAACTAGGCAACAATTTATGAGAAAATACTCAAATCAGAACTGACTGCTACTGATGGATATCTCTAAGGGGAAGTAGCTCTTTCTTCCCCTTTGATTTAAGTCCCCATGCAGTCCTGGGCATTTGCATTCATCTCCTCTCTCTCACATGCCAAAGCAAAGGTTAATGTTTTTAAGTAGCTGTTCTACATGAGCATGGAATTAGACACTTCCTTCCGGTTTCCCAGGTGCCACAAGAGACAAATGACATATTTCCATTTTAAAGATGGGAGAGACGGTGTGGTGGTATGTGCTGTAATCCTAGTGCTTGGGAGGTTGGAAACAAGAGGATCACTCATCATAAAATGAATCCAATTTATGTAGTGAGACCCTGTAGACCCTGTACTATATTTTTTTAAATATAAAAAAATAAAAAAAACAAAGATGGGAATATTGGAGCTGCAGAGGCTAGTGTCACCTGAGGAAGGTCATGTAACTTGTATGTGATGAATCTGAAAATTTAACCCAGTTTAATTTCAAATCTACAGCTGCTCTTCAGAAAGAGAAAGGATGGTTTAGCAGTTTTAGAAATTATTAAAGCACTAAATTAAATGTAAAACATGAGAAAAAATGTTGTCTAACTATTGTTTTAGGATGTAGTATTTTTAAGAAGAGAAGGAAGTAGCGAAAGGAGACCAGTGTGGGAAAGAGTAGTAGGAGTGATGGAAACGCATTATTGAGGACATAAGTCCACTGATTCCCGGCCTTAGGAAGGAAATTTGTTGGAAGGAGAGGGATTTAACAATGTCTTAAAATTAGAAATTTCAGAAACACTTTTCTAAATGCAATGAGTTTAAAGGCATTCTTTGTTCCATATGTTCTCTGCAGCAGCATTACCATCTCTCAGCATTCTGATGTCAAGCCATCTCCAGCCGTCTTGCTGCCTGCACTGTACACAGGAGAGAAACACTGGCAGAGACTTTGTTCACAGTTCAGGGCAGAACTTGGCCCTGCATGTACCTCTTGCATCCTGTCTTCCACCTTGATTAATATCCACACTCTTGTCTACCTTCCTGGCTCTTCTTTCTTCCATTTTCGCCCAAGTCACATGTTAGACTCGCGATTTTGTTGTTTGTGCTAGCTGCAAGCTTGATTTCTCCTTGCAAGTAGTAATTGTGCTTTGTTATTGTGTAAACCCAGTGTGTGACTCCAAGATAATTCCACTTTTCTTTGCCTCGGTTCTAAGAAATTTTCTTGTAGTTTAATAATCACTTGTTGGGCAACTATCCAACATTGTTTATATCAGACACATGAGCAAGAACCATGAGTCTGTAATTCTGATCAATACTTTTCAATACTCATTACACATCATTTGGGAAAATTCTAGAAAATATTGATAAGTATGTCCTAATCAAATCCAATAAAGCAGTCTCCTGGGATGCTGCTCAGGCAGTATACAGTTCAGGTCTTTCAACTACAGGGCAACACTCCTACTTAAAGAAAGAGTTCCTTAGAGCTGCTATCCTAGAGAAATCTCCCCCAACCAGTGGACCCAAGTTCTGAGCTGAATTATACCCTTGCCTCAAGCTATCTCTCTGGCATACCAATGCAGTGAATGGCAAGCTCAGTCAACAGCATGAGAAATTGACAGTACTTACTGTATATCAGTCCAAATACTGAGTCAAGTGACTGACCACTCTCTTCTCAGTGGGAGATTTATAGCCCATTAGCAGAGATGCACCACTGGGCCTCTTAGATTTTCCCCCTGTTGGGAAGACCAGCAGCATTTGCAAAATACCTGTCATTCTGCAGAACTAGGAATGGGTCTCAATTTTGCTTTTCTCCTCTATAACAACTCAGACCTGGGGTGCAAACTTTGATCCTCACAGGAGTCAGGCAGGTCATGTAAATAGGAAAGGGATTTGAGTGCAAAGCCCAGAGAGCTCACGCTCCATTAAAGTGGGCAGTAACTAGCTATTTCAATGGTTTTCCTCAAGAATGCAGGCTTTACATTGCCTCTGGCTTCAGTTTACTGTTTTCTGCATAGCCACAGTCTTAACTCCCAGATCTTTTATAGCAACTTCTACCAACTACATCACCTATTTAAAAATCAGAATTATGGAATCTAGAATTAAAAGTCATCCTCCAAACGATCCTCTCATTATCTGGCTTCACTTATTTTCACTCTTTCACTTGGATTTCTGGGTTTTTCAACCTCTCTTATGTTGCACATTGTTGGTGTATCTGTCCTTACCATGTGGGCTGATCTTCAGTCTCCTCCATTCCACCAAGTCAACCTTTTCCCTATTCCACTCTTTCCTTTTGTGGCATTTTTCTCACTTTTTTATCACTTTCCCTCAAGAGCTTCTGAATGTTCGTCTGCCTCTTTTTCTAGTCAAAGTTTCACCTTCAAAAATATCAGATCACCACCTAGACCCACCAAATTCCCCTGTGCAGTCTGCCTTTATAAGGAGCACTATCCACATTGTTGTTTAATGAACAGTTACTAGCATAAGCACAGAAAGTCTATCACAGCTTACCCTTTATTCAGCCAAGTCACAAAGTGAGTCACATTCTTTGTGCATGTATGAAATATACATTTTCAAGTGATTTGTTTTTCATAACTTCA
This sequence comes from Octodon degus, assembly GCF_000260255.1. Taxonomy (NCBI): domain Eukaryota; kingdom Metazoa; phylum Chordata; class Mammalia; order Rodentia; family Octodontidae; genus Octodon; species Octodon degus. The sequence goes on from NW_004524658.1 coordinate 6,056,445, forward strand.
GTCCAAACAACAGGGACCCAGTAAAAATGTTTTGTCTTTAGGCATAATATGATGTGTGGTGAAATTCACTAGAATTAAAAAACCAACAACAGAAGGAAAAGAAAAAGATAGATAGATAGATAGATAGATAGATAGATAGATAGATAGAGATAGAGATAGATATAGATATAGATATAGATGATATAGATGCAGGATTATTTGGATAATAGTACTTCCGGTCTCTGCTGGTCTTTTGAAAGATGTTAACGCTTATTTTTTCTTATTATTCTTATTTTTTTTCTTTTAATTTTTCATAACATTTTTATTGCTTTCTTTGTTTTTAAACAATTTTTCACTTTTATATCAGTAACCTAAACAACTAATTTGAATATAACATCATGCAGTCCAGAAACCATTGCTGAATTCATGTTACTTTGTTTAGAGAAATTTTGTATCTATTCTAATGTCTTTTTTCTTTCACTATTTTGTATACATTAAAAAATTTTAAAAAACACATAAAATTAAAGAATTTAAAGACCATAAGTGTAAAAATATTGCAGAGGCATTAGCGCATGCCTTCCAGCTTCTTGTACCTCACACCTCTCAGAATATGATTTGGTTTGTAAAAAAAGACCTTACAAGAAATAAAACTTATGAAAACACTACTCAAACAAAATTAAAACCAAGTGGTGATATTAAATCACCTCGTTCTTCAAATCATAAGTCATCATTAATATTGCTTCTGTTTGTCTAGCTAGTGGCTAAAGAAATATGGCCACACATGCTCAGTGCTAAATCACATAAAATTTAATATTCTCAGAAATCACCATAATTTCAAAGTAAATGGAAATGGAAAAATCATAAATTATGTTGATTAACTTAAGTACTTCCAACCTTTACAGGAAACTTTGCCTGTAAAATAAGAGACAAACTGAAGAGAATACTTTTTAATATTTAAAAGTCACAAATTGATACAGAATTAAGATTTCTTAACTAAATTATCAAAATGGGATTATGCTTTTGAGAAGAACCTTGTTAACTTATAAATATATATCTGGAAAAATATAAAATGGACCTTAAAATTTTGGTGTTAAAGAAACTATTCTTGAAGTTAATAATTTTTTTTGAATTTAATTTTTTTTCTGTGAATATTTTAAGCACTTTCGCATTCTCAGAGCAGATTCTGTATGGCCAGAAGCAAGTGTGTTAGCTTTTCCTTAGGTTTTTCCCTAATAAGCAAGACAAAAAGTGGGTTTACCAGAAGAAAAAAGAAAACAATCTTGACTGCATATAGAGTTATATAGATTTCCAACTTACATATCAATAATATGTTAACTATGTTAGTTTTCAGACCATTCGATTTAGGTGGGGAAATAATACATGGCTTTCATTGAAATCTCAGGTGACATTTGTTGTCTCTCAAGGGCACTGAAATATGTCCTTTATTCCCAAAGAAAGGAAACATCATTAAACAAAAATACTGACGTTAGCCTTTGGAAGAACTGAACTTTCTGTTTTGCTCCTGGACTTCCAAGCACACCAAGTGTATAAATTTTTACCCAAATATTTTATGTTTCAGATTACACTGAAGGAGTCTGGCTGAAAATGTGTAAGGTCTAAGCTCAGTACACCAGGGCAACAACCTGCAGAAGAGGAAAAGGAAGAAGTTAGGGTATCCTTAAAGACAATTAGCATTAGAATAAACTGAAGCTGAGGATTCTGGGTTCCTTAATGCAAGCTTTTGAAGGAAAAGGTTATTTCACATATAAGTGTGCTCAGCTGGGTATAATTAAGTAGTTATAGGGCAGCAGCTCCAGTCGTCAGGGTCATAATTACCTGTCTGGCTGCTCATGCACTTGATCTAAGGTTCCAACCAGACCTAGGAAATCAGAATGACATGACCCAGAAATCCACGTTTTTGCTTGCTCTGAGTTGCTAAGAGACACAAGCCCTTTAAAAGTACTACAAATTCTTATACCAGGGAGACAATACAATGTTTATGAGGGTCTAATTTATTTCACTTTTGAGTATAGTCTCTAGTTGCAACTATTTCCTAATAAAAGCCTCAAAATTATCCTTTTTAATAGCTGAGTAATACTCCATTGTATAACCAAGATTTAGCTGTGACAGATTGCGCTGCTATCAACATGGGTGCATGTATCACTGTGACATGATGTTTTTAGTTCTCTTGTAAAAATACCCAGAAGGGAAATAGTTGGGTCGAATGATACCTCTAATACTAGTCTTTGTGATGAATCTCCACAGTGATTTCCACCGTGGTGTACCAGTCTACACGACCACTGTAGTGCAGAAGGGTTTGTTTTTCTATGCAGCCCCTCCAGTACTTGGTATTGATTGATTTCTTGGTGATAGCCATTCTTCCTGGGGTGAGATGAAATCTCAGTGGAGTTTTTAATTTGCCCTTCTCAAACAACCAATGATGTTGATCATTGTTTTCATATATTTTTTGCCATTTATATTTCTTCATCTGAGAAGCATAAATAAATAAGCATTCATATCAGATAGTAAATAGCATCCAAAAGATACAGTAGATATTTTGAAAGGGAAAAAAACTGTTCAAAAGGAAGAAACAACTGAAATGGGGAAAAGGAGAAAAGAAAGAAGGAAGAAAAAAACTATATATATATAGTTTTATATAGAAAAAAACTATATATATATACCTGCCTAAGAAGGTACTTTAATCTGCTGAGCTATCTGGCCAGTCCTTGTCACTGGTCTATTGAAAGGAACAATTAATGCTTATTTTTTTAATTTTCTAGCCAATTTTGCATGCTTATATCTGGTAATCTGAACAACTAATGTGAAGACAACAATATACTATATAACAATCAATGTTGGATTCCCACCAACTTTTTTAGTGAAATTCTGTATTGCTTCTAATGTTTTATTACTATATATATATACAGGATAACCTCAATGATTGTACTGCTGATTGCCACTGTTCTATTGCCCGTGTGAGTGTGTGTGTGTGTGTGTGTGTGTGTGTGTGTGTGCTTTAGTACAGGATCACAGGGTCTTACTACACAGATTGGAATCACAGTGATCCTCCTGTTTTCAGCCTCCCAAGCACTGGGATGACAGACATGCACCGCCACTCCCAGTCTCAATCACTGTCTCAACACACTGCAGCATTGGGACTGATATGTCATGGCTGGCCATACCCATCTCTGGATCTGCCTAAGAAGGTATTTTAATCTGCTGAGCTATCTGGCCAGTCCTTGTCACTGGTCTATTGAAAGGAACAGTTAATGCTTATTTTTTTTTATTTTTTAGCCAATTTTGCATGCTTATATCTGGTAATCTGAACAACTAATGTGAAGACAACAATATACTATATAACAATCAATGCTGGATTCCCATCAACTTTTTTAGTGAAATTCTGTATTACTTCTAATGTTTTATTACTTCTTTTTATTTTTATTCTCTTTTAAAAATTAAAAATGAGTTAAAAAAGTACTAAAAGGTACACACAGATAAAATTAAACCCTTTAACATTTGAGAAAAAGGAGTTTGAGTCTTAAATTCCTGAGATTAAAATGAGCATAATCAATGTCTGCCTCACAAGATTAGCTTCATTGAACTACAGGTCTGAGCCACAAAGAGCAATTTGCCTGTAAACAATCTTGTTACTATTCCACATTAGCTTCCTCCACATGTGGGCACACCTACAATTGCCAGTCCCTGGTGCATAATGGAAGTAAGAACTAAAATTTGGAGAAACCCTTTGGGGCTCCTGAGTCTCCCTCCTGGTGCTGCAAGTGCGGAAGCATTTCCCCCCCCAGCGCTGTCCGATTTCCCCTTTACAAGCAGCTTTCGGCGTGCCATGAATTGCAGCACTATGCATTCACGTACTTATGGAGAGCGATGGACTTAGGTGCCTCTGTGAATTAAGACTCAAGGCTGATTTACATAATGTTTAGAAAGCTCACAAACTTTATATTTTGTCTGAAATAATTGTGATTCTCCAAGGTTTTCCCAACTGTGCCAATTTGGCTGGCGCTACTTGCTTGGATTGCCAGCCTGTATCCAGATTTCTCAGTCTAATCTTTGGCAAGATCCTGCTAAACTCCAGTTTCAGGACCAAATGACTGGCAACAGCCCAGCAGCCAAAGCATGCTCTCTTGCCAAATCAACACGGGCCAGGAAAAGGCTTCAAGAATGTGAAACAAAAGAAAAATCCTTCCCCTTGGTGCAGAGCTCCGTGGAGGTGGCCACCCTGCAGCTGGCCAAAGGGACATCCTCACTTGTCCTGTCCAGGATAGGCCCGCAACTGCAGACAATGTGGAGACACCATGGAAATCTTCCCTTCCTAACCTGTAACTCAAAGATTTAACAAAGGAGGGGAAAACAGTTGAACCAAATTTGATCATGTTATATAAAAATAACATCCAACTTGGGTTTTTCTTTTATCTGTCTGGGTCATATATTTAGGGATTATGTTGCTGGCAGAAGATGAAGTATGTACTCTTAATTATCTCAATAACTGCTCAGTACTTATAATCTAACTAACTAGATAACTTGAAACCCTAAATTATCTTTCTGTGCTACCTGCCTTGATCAATAGACCAGAAAATTGAAAAATCCCTACTTCGCTCTGTAATCTATGCTAACAAATAAAACCTTCTAATAAATATAATAGTGACAGTACAGCCAGTGAACTTCTCAATTTTGAGCATAATTATTTTATATTGCCACTTTCAAGCATCAGAATACTAAGGACATAGACACTTAGCTATATATGAAGGAACCATCTTGATCTAGCTACTTGCAATATAGTCAGGAAAAGTAAAATGTAAAAAGCATGACCAAACCTGGGAGTGAGTTGTAATTAGAACCCATAAATTATTCTTTACTCTTCCTTTTGAAATTCCAGGAGCTATTTCATCATAAACAAGAAGTTCTATTATTTTTTTCTGTTTCATTATAAGTCAAGAATTTGTCAATTTATTAACAGCTACACTCCAAAGGTTCTGTTCCAGGGCTATTTTCAACATTTGCCTTGGAAGGGGACATTTGAACTGTCAACCTCAGTAGCAGTCTCAGATTTGACAAGTTAGGTTATCTTGTTACAGGCTTAAAAACATTTTTTCCATATCTATCCTAAACCTCCTGGTAATACAGAAAAAGCCTTCTGAGATTTATCAGCAACAAAAAGATCAATATAAATAAGTGTTATTTTATACATAAGCCAATTAAGTATAAATTGTATGTGTAAATTGATAGAGAGTAGGTGTACACATTCTAAAATGTAGCCAAACAAAATATAAGAGTTATAGAAGTTAACAATGTGTGGTTCACATTTTTGGAATTTGGGGCATAGATTTTCTCTATCCCATGTGATCAGAAAAATAAATTGTGTTAACGTGGACAATCACATTAAAACACTCTTGAAAAAACCCCTGAAGCTAATTATCTGAGGGACGCCAACAAAACCTATTGAAAATGCAAATGTTAGCCGACTTGTTTTCCGCAATGCCTAACTACCTATGTTCATGCTAACACAGACGCAGCGGTAATGAAATGCACTGAGCGTCAGAAGTGCTGAGGTAACTGAGCCACCCAGTTGCTTTGACATCATCCTAACTCAAACACAATATGCATATTTTCAATCAATTTACTTTGGATTCATTTTTATATATGAAACATGGTCAGTGTTCCATGAACACATTTTCAGAAGAAAGATTGCTATAAATATGATGTGATAATGACTGGAATGTTTCGGGGAAGGACAGGAGGAGAAAGAAGGCAAGTATAAACTCTCATGAAATTTAAAATAAACTGTGAACTAAGACTTGGCATTTCATCATTTTTAAACCAAAATCTAATTAGTAAGTTCTGTCCTTTAAGAGAATATTGCAATCTTTTCCTTAAATAAATATTCAAACCTTGTAAAAGAAATGCTTAAGACTTTTGCTATAATAATAAAATTAATTTTCAAAATTTAAAAAACAATATGATATAAAACAACATTATAGATGGATAGGTAGTAAATATAAAGCTATGTAACCATATAATACAACAGATATATATTATGTCTTATCTTTAAAATGTAGGTTTTTATTGTACATATTTATTGTTTATCACTTAAATCTCAAAATATGAATTTTAGCCACCTTTAGTAAAGACAATTTACCAATTTACTAAGATAAAACAAATTTTAAGTTATGTGGAAGGCAATATATCAACCTTTTAAAAATAAATCTCATGATTGATCCTCAGAATTTAGTCTTTGAGTTCCCAAAGGCAAAACAAAAATAAAGAATGAAAATTTAAATACTTTTATTTTATAATAAAATCCAACATTAATTGCTTAAGAGAGAAAGCTTTTGCTCGAACCAAATTTGGAAGTGATTTATACTAACTACTGTTCAAAGAACAACGAAAAATCTTCCATGGTAATTCTACAAAAAGCTGTGAAATAAATATTGTTTATATGGTCTCTTCTTACATTGTGATTCAATAAAATAGGCAACATAAAAATTAAACCTAACTCTTGGTTTTATTTCAACATACTATAATAAACCAAATCAAATCAAACGTAGGGTGTTAAGAATCTTCAGTCGGGGGGGGGGGAGCTGCACCTTAGCTCAGTTCTTTTTCTGTTTGTTTTTTTTTTCTTTTTAACAATTTTTATTAGTACATTTTTGCCACACATAATGAGCAAAGTCTTCGCAGGGAATTTACACCTGTGTGGAATAGGTCTTAATTCTTTTTCTCTCCATTTCCCTCCCTCCCTTCCTTTCTCCCACTTTTCCCTTCCCTTTTACAAAAGCCTTGTTTCCATTTTTCCCTTTTGTACTCTTTTTAAAATCCTCTGTTCCTTTACTCTCTCTGCTCCCTTGTTTCCTTTCCCATTTTTTTCCATAATTTATTGAGAAACAAATAGCAATGAGACAGTTTCAAACCAAATTGGTAGGACAATTTCAATAATTAACACATTGCATACATTCTTCCTAGTGATTAATTGCTGTACAAGATGAAGACATGATATCCTATTTACAAACACCATTAGAACAAATCCCTCTATTCATTAAGAGAATGTAACTATATGTCTATCCTGAAATTAGCTCAGTTCTTTAAGTGGCTGCTTCAACAAAGCAGTCAGGTTCAGATCCCCACTATTCAAGCCAGCCAAACCTGCCCTGGAGGTATTCAGAGCAAACGAACAAAATCCTTCTGCCATTTTTGGGGCTGGGGAGATGGCTCAGTGGAATAAGCGCTTCCCTGGCAAGTGCAAGGGCCTGAGTTCAATCCCTGGTTCTGGAAAAAAAAAAATCTGCAGTCTGCCTCCATTAACTATTAATTGAGTGATATCATGTAAATTTGCTTAGCTTCATATGTTTTGTTTCACCATTTGTAAAATGAGATAATACAAGTTGAATATAACATTTGACTTGATGATTAAATGAAATAAATCATATAGACATATAGCTTTCTGCCTATTAGAAAATAAGAACATATAAACTTTTTGATAAAAGCCCAAGTTTGAAGTTGGGAATATATTAAGAAGTGGATGGACATCATTTGCAATTTGGGAGCTATAAAATTGTCAGTTCATGGAATTTTAGCATTGTTTTAATTTGCAACTCTTGAATGAATGATATTGAACACTTTTTCATCAATTTGTTGCTTTTATTTCTTCATCGGAGAAGTACACATTCATCTCAGGTACCCATTTTTAGAAAGAATGGCTATCATCAAGAAATCAATCAACAGCAGATACTGGAGGGCTTGTGGGAAGAGAAGAACCCTTCTCCACTATTGGCTACAACCACTATGAAAACCAGTGTGGAGATTCATCAAAAAACTAAGATTAGAGGTCCCATTTGAGCCAGCGAGGTGTTTTTTTTTTTTATGTGAAATTTTATTTTACTTTATTGTTTCTTGTTTTCTTTTATTACATTTTTAACAAACATTTACTTTAAAGACGGTATAGAAATAATTGATATGACATTAGAAGCAGTACACACTTAGAAGACCAGGTATTTCAAGCATTGCTTTAGTATTAAATAATGCTATCCTCAGATAGTTGCTTAGTTTACAGACATCGGCATAAAGACTTACTCGGGGTGAGAAATCTACCCATTAACTGCTATTACCAAAAACCTGATGGAGATTCTTAGGACCACTACTGCAAACATCTTGTTTATATAAATACATGGTTCTGCCCCTGCCATATTTCCTAACTTTTCTCCTTTTTCTTTTTTCATTGTTCAATCCTTAAGTTCATGCTTTCCATTTAACAGTGTTATATCATTCAATTTTTATTTCTTCTTTGGAGCTCTTACACTAGGAAGATATATGATATTTGCACATGTGAGTCTGCTTCATTTCACTTATGAGTATATCTTCAAGTAGCATCCATTTATAAATGAAGGCTTCAAGTTTATTTTTCTTTTTTAAAAAATAATTTTATTGAGAAACAAATAGCAATGAGACAGTTTCAAAACCGATTAGTAGCACAGTTTCAATGATAAATACATTGCATATTGTTGTCTCAGTGGTTATTCATTGTAGAAGATGCAGACATGACATCCTGTCCACAAACACTGTTTGAACAAATCTTATTCATAAAATTAAGAGAATGTAGCTGTATATCTATCCTAACTATTTTCAATATACAGATACAAAATGGTCATTCCTTTCTATCACCTCTTTTTGTTTAGTTTTGTCAAAGAAGAGTATTTCATTATTATTTAAATATTGTAGGTCGGTGAATTCAGCAAAATATTCCAATATAGTCCAGTTATCAATAATAGTAGTGGGTCATCCACAGGACTGGCAATGTCAGAAGTTGTTAAACTGAGCCCTTTACAGCCCAGCATACCAACATGGCTTCACCCCTTACACCTCGTTTTTATAACTTTCTGCTGGATGGTTAACACCAAGACAAAGCAAGACATATGTAACAAGAAATGTAACTTTTGTATCTGATAAGGTCAGTCAAGTCCCCTCAGGATTTATCCTGAAACCCTGTACCGCACTTTATAGATCCTTTGTCAGTGTCAGCCATGTGGATGAGTCACAGACATTGGTTGGCCAATGTGCTCTCTATGAAAGCCTGAAAGAATGTTTTCTCTCCATGGGACTCTCCTTAGGCACACTCTACATCATCGATCACTTTCCTCTTTGGCCCCATAATGTCCTTGATCAGTAAATTTGGGACACCACTGAGTTACAGGATGTTACAGTACATGTTCTCTTATGTCTTGAGTCCTCACTAACATTGAAAGGCTAGGGCCAAAATGTTGGCTGTCCTGTAGCCCTTCTTTTTCTCTAATTTTTTGGTCTGCAAACTTAAGTTGTTAACCTGCCAGAGAAGCTTAATGATACTATTACCCTATAACATAGGCAGTTGAACTTAACCTCACTATCTGTCTGAATATCAAACATCTCAGGCAAAACATGGAACAGGTATTTTCCATCAAGTATTCATATGTTAAACTTTAAGTCCCTATAGAATATGAAAAACAAACTTTTTAAAAATTAAAATATGAATAAACAATTACGTATTTTTATACAGAAATTTAGAAATCTAACCCGATATATCATTATAGCAGGACAATCATGTGACATTTTTTTCTTGTCTCTGTTTTTCATTTATTACCCTTTTTTTAAAATAAACATTTACTTGAGAAACAGTATGGCAATAATTGGTATGTCATGACAAGCAGTACATATTTAGAAGACCAGAATGACAGACATTCCAAGAATGACCCTACTATTATACATTGCTATCTTCAGTGCAGTTGCTTAGTACACAAGTATCAGCATATATAGTTAGTCAGGTTGAGAATCCTACCAATGAGCTGATAGTTTCAAAAACCTGCTGATCTTTCTCAGGATCATTGCCTTGCCCATCTTGTGCATACAAATGCATGACTTTGTTCCTGTCCTTTTTCCCAGCTTTTCTCCTTACCCCCTTATTGTCCAGTCCTCAAGTTCTTGCTTTCCTTTTAATTGTACTATGTCTTTCTATTTGTATCTCTTTTTTCAATTTCTTATACTAGGGAGACTATACGATATTTACACATGTGTGCCTGGTTTAATTCACATATGAGTATATCTTCAAGGGGCTTCCACTTAAACATAAATGCTTCAAGTTGATCTTTCTTTATAGCTGAATAATGTTCCACTGTATAAAAATACCACATTTTTTTCAACCATTCCTCAGGTGATGGAGATCTTGGTTGTTTCCAAGATTTGGCTATCACAAATTGTGCTGCTATAAACATAGGTACACATATATCACTATGGGATGACATTTTCAGTTCCTCTGGGAAAATTCCCAGTAGGGGGGTAGCTGGTTTGAATGGAATTTCCAGTTCTATGTTTTTAAGGAGTCCACACACTGATTTCCATAATAGTTGCACCAGTCTACATTCCCACCAGCAGCAAGAAGTGTTCCCTTTTCCCCAGAGCCTCTCCAACATTTGTTATTTGTTGATTTCTTCATGATAACCATTCTTTCTAGGGTGAGATGGTATATCAGTGTTGTTTTCATTTGCATTTCATGCATGGCTAGTAATGTGTAGTGCTTTTTCCTATATTTATTCGCTTCTTTAATTTCATCCTCTGAGAAGTGTGTTTTCATCTTGGATGCCCATTTCTGGATTTGGTCTTTAAATTTAGGAGCCCAAAAGTATTTTAGTTCTTTAGAAACTCTAGAGAGGAAAACTTTGTCTGAGTACTTATTAATTAAGGTTTTTCCAAATTTGTGGGTTGTCTTTTCACTTTGTTGATAATTTTGTTTGACATGCAAAAACTTCTCAGTAAGAGGAGATCCCAACAGTTAATTCTTTCAACTATTACCTATGCTATTTGATTTTTGTTTATGAACTCTTTGCCTACCCCTATATCTTCAAGAGTTCCTCCTACTTTCTCTTCCAGGAGATTTAGTGTTTTTGTTTTAATGTTTAGATCTTTAATCCACTTTGACTTTAGCTTATTGTATGGTGATAGATCTGGATCAAGTTTTAGTTTTCAGCATGTAGAAAGCCAGTTTTTCCAGCACCATTTGTTAAAGAAGCTATCTTTCTTCCAGTAAGCATGTTTGGTCCCTTGGTCAAAGATCAGGTGACTGAGTGTCTTTGTGGAGGCCTCTATATCTTCTAATCTATTCCATTGATGCACAGGTCTATTTTGTTGCCAGTACCTTGCTGATTTTATCACAGTAGTTGTGTAGTATAATTTCAAGTCAGGAATTGTAATGCCTCATGTCCTGTCTTTATTGCCCATGATTGTCTTTGCTATTCTATGTCATTTCTGATTCCAAATAAATTTTAGGAATGATTTCTCTAGGTCTGGGAAGTATGTTGGTGATAGTTTGATAGGGATTGCATTAAATCTCTACAGTGATTTTGCGAGTATGGCCATTTTCACAACGTTTGTCTTTCATATCCAGGAGCAAGGAATATTTTTCCACTTTCTGAAATCCTCTATGATCTATTTTTTAAGAGTACTGTAATTTTCTTTGAAAAAATCTTTTTTGGGGGCTGTGAGGAGTATGCCTTCAGGGATGCCTTCCCTCAGGATGCCTTCAGGGCAGGTCTGGTGTGGCTTGAGGATGAAGGGATCGAACCACAGCATCCTGAGCCCAACTGCTTTGTTTCAGCAGGCACTTAAACACCTGAGCTAATGGGGAGACCCCCTGGAAAAGACTGATTTCTTTAGTTAGATGAATTCCAAGGTATTTCATTTTCTGTGGTGCTATTGTAAAAGGTATTGTTTCTCTAATATCCCTCCCAGTGTGTTTGTTGTCTGTGTAGAGGAATGCTACTGACTTTTGGGTATTGACTTTGTATCCTGCTATGCTACTGAATTTGTGTATCAATTCTAATAGCTTCTTGGTGGAGTTTTTTTGGTCTTCCAAGTAAAGTATCATGTTATCTAAAAATAATGATAATTTAACTTCTTCTTTACCTATTCTTATTCTTTTTTTTTCTCTCTTGTCTAATACCTCTAGCTAATGATTCCAGAAGTATATTCAATAGGAGGAGTGATAGAGGACATCCTTGTCTTGTACCAGATATGAGAGTAAAAGATTTCAGTATTTCCCCATTTACAATTATATTAGTCATTGGGTTGTCATAGATGGCTTTTATCAGATTGAGGTAGAGGCCATCTATTCCTATTTTCTGTAGGACATTGAACATGAATAAGTGTTTTACTTTGTCCAAAGCCTTTTCTGCATCAATGGAGATGATCATGTGGTTTTTAGATTTGGCTTTATTGATAGAGTGTATTGCATTTATAGATTTGAGTATATTGAATCATCCTTCTATCTCAGGGATAAATCCTACCTGGTCATGGTTTATAATCTTCTTGTTGATTTGCTGTATTCTGTTTGCTAGGATTTTATCAAGGATTTTGGCATCTATGTTCATGAGGGATATTGGCCTATAGTTCCCTTTTTTAATTGCATCCTTCCCTTGTTTTAGTACCAGCATAATACTTAACTCCAGGAATGATTTTGAGAGGATTGTTTCCTTTTCAATTTCATTGAAGAGTTTGAGGAGTACAAGGATTATATCTTCCATAAATTTCTTGTAGAATTCAGCTGTTCATCCACCAGGGCCTGGACTTTTCTTTGTCAGTAGGTGTTTTATTACATTTTGTATTTCATTGGCTGTTATTGGGGTATTGAGAGATGTTATATCTTCTTGATTCAGTTTTGATAATTTGTACCTTTCTAGGAATATGTCCATTTCTCCTGTGTCTTCTATTCTGTGAGAATACAGGTTCTCAACTGGTTGTATTTGAATTTTTTCTTTCCTCTTTTTGATGAGGTTAGCTAGGGGCTTATCAATTTTATTTAATCTTTCAAAAACCAGCTTTTTCATTCATTAATTCTTTTAACTGTTTTCTCTGACTCAATTGAATTAATTTCTGCTCTTATCTTTATGATTTGTTCCCATCTTTGGGCTCTGGGTTTACTTTTCTCTTCCTTTTGTAGCTGTTGGAGGTGCAGCATTAGGGTGTTTATTTGTTCCTGTTCTGTTTTCCTAATGTGTGAGTTCAGAGCTATAAATTTTCCTCTGAGAACTGCTTTCCTGGCATCCTATAAATTTCAATAAGTTGTGCTTGAATTTTCATTGAATTGTAGATATTGTTGAATTTCTTGTTTAAATTCATCTGTGACCCATTGCTTGCTGAGTAGGGTGTTGTTTAATTTCCATGTATTTATGGAGTTATTCTGTTTTCTTGCATATGCTTAAGCATGACCTGTGGACCAGTATATGGTCTATTTTAGAAAATGACCCATGTGCAGCTGAGAAAAATGTGTATTCTGCTGGGTTTGGGTGGAGCACTCTGTACATGTCCACTAAGTCCATGTTTTTCAAGCTCTGGTTCAGCTATCCTACATCTTTGCTAATTTTTTGTCTGGTTGACCTATCATTTTTGTGATAAGGGGGTGTTAAGGTCTCCTGTTAAGACTGTGGTATTAGATATTAGATTTTTCATGTCCATTAAAATTTGTCTTATATAGTTGGGTGCTCCCATGTTTTGTGCATATACACTTATGAGTGTTAGCTATTCCTCTTCAATTTTTCCCCTAACCAGTATATAGTGGCCTTCTTTATCTCGTTTGATCACTCTTGGTTTGCAGTTAAGGATGTCTGTGAACAGGATTGCTACCCCTGCTTTTTTCTGAGGTGCTGGGTGTGTAGTATTGTTTTCCATCCTTTGACTTTCAGCCTATGAATTTCTTTATGAGTTAAATGTGTTTCTTGTATAGAGTACATTGTTGGATTTTGTTTCCTAATCCACTGTGCCAGTTTATTTCTTTTAATTGATGAATTGAGACCATTTATACTGATAATTATATTTTAGATGTATTGTTTTACCATCGACATGTTATTTACCTACTGTTGTTTACTCCTTTTATTCCTGTGTTTAATTGTTTGCCCTATTTATTGGGTTTTTTCTGTTCTCTTTCGTGGAGTTCCAATCATTTCGGTCCCTCTGTAGAACATCTTTTATTAGGCTGTGTAGGGTTGCTTTGTCATCATGAAATTCTTTAGTTGTTCTTTGTCATGGAAGTATTTCATTTCTCCATCAAACTTGAAAGAGAGTTTTACAGAGTATGGTAGTCTGGGCTGGAATTTGTTTTCATAGAGGACTTGAAGTACTCTGTGCCATGCTTTTCTTGCCTTCATGGTTTGTGAAGAGAAGTCTGCATTATTCTGATGGGTTTTCTTTAAATGTGATCTGTTCTTTTCTCTAGCAGTTTTCACTATATTGTTCTTGTGCTGGATATCTGGGATATTGACTATTATATGTCTCAGTGTATTTTTAATTGGGTTTAAGCTATTTGGAGTTCTATATGCATCAGTTACCTGGATGTCAGATTGTTTCCTCATATTTGAGAAGTTTTCTGCTATTACTTCTGCCCATATTTATTTAATGTCATTTGTATTGACTCCTTCTTTCTCATTGATGCCTATTAGTCTGACATTGTTCATCTTTGCATTCTCTTGCAGGGGATGAATTATTGTTTTCCTGAATTCTACTTGTTTTCTTTTTCTCATAATTTTATTGATAAACAAATAGCAATGAGACAGTTTCAAATCAAATCGCTGGGACAGTTTCAATAATTAACACACTGCAAACATTCTTCTTAGTGGTTAATTGCTGTACAAGATGCAGACTTGGGATCCTATTTACGAACACCATTAGAACAAATCATTCTACTCATTAAGAGAATGTAACTATATATCTATCCCAACCACTTTGAATACACAGATACAAAATGGACAATCATCTGTATACCCTTTTTTTATTAAGTTCCGTTATTTGAATATTATAGGTGTGTAAACTAAACAAAACATTCTAAAAGAGTCGAGTAGCCCATAATACCACTGGGTCTTCTGTTTAACTGGCAATGTCAGAAATTGTTGACCTGAGTCCCCCACAGCTCAACATAACAGCATGGCTTTACTTCCTATATTTCTTCTTCATACTTTTCCACTGGATGGTTAAGACCAAGGTAAAGCAGGACCTATGCAACAAGAGTTGTAGCTTTTGGGTCTGGGAAGATCAGTGAAGTCCCCTCAAGATTTATCCTGAGATCTTGTACCTCAGATTGTAGAACATTTGTCAGTGTCAGCCATTGCTTGGCCAATGTGCTCTCTGTGAGAGCCTGAGAGAGTGTTTTCTCTCCTTGTGACT
>NW_004524658.1:6071715-6072336 GCF_000260255.1 Octodon degus
TATATTCTTCTTAGTGGTTAATTGCTGTACAAGATGCAGACTTGTGATCTTATTTACAAACACCATTAGAACAAATCATTCTATTCATTAAGAGAGTGCAACTATATATCTATCCCAACCACTTTGAATACACCCTATGTGTTTTTCATTGGGTAGAGGTAACTTGGCATTCTGTATTCTTCAGTTACCTGAATGTCAGATTTTTTCCTCATATTTGGGAAGTTTTCTGGCATTACTTCTGCCCGTATTTTTTTTAATGTCATTTATACTGACTCCTTCTTTCTCATTGATGCCTATTAGTCTCACATTGTTCATCTTTGCATCATCTTGCAGGGATGAATTATCCTTTCCTGCATCCTTGTTGTTTTTAAGAGATCCTTTCTTACCTTTTCACTAGATGCACCAGCATGTTCAAGATTTGAAACTTTGTCTTCACATTCACTTAAAAGGTTTTTTAAGCTTGTGATTGAGATTTTAATTTCATCTATATCTCTTTGACGCTGCTTCATGTGATCTATTTCTTTCTTGTATTGCTCATTCAAGGAATCCATCATTTTTCTAATCTCCTCTATTTTTTTATCAATATCTTCTTTAGAAGCAGTTATAAATTCTTTTACTGCA
>NW_004524658.1:6072606-6094725 GCF_000260255.1 Octodon degus
TTCATATGTTTCTACATTTGATTCTTTAGTGCAGATGTTATTAATTCAGGGATTTCTTTTTTTATTTCCAATCTGAGGTCCTCTATACCTTTCTGCAACTGTTTCTTTATTTCAGAAGCGGTTGATTCATTGTTTTCAGCTGTGTGATTTCCAATTTGTTCTGTGTTAGTGTCCTCTGCACTTGTTACGGGTGGGCTTGGGTTGTGAGGTTGCATTTTTTCCTTCCATCTTTTTGTGTAGCACTGTCTTCTGACCTTTGTTGTAGATCTTTGTTGTAGTTATAACCTTTACACGTACTGAAGTTCAGGTGCAGCTCTACAAAGTTTAGACTTAACCAGCTGAGCCTGGCTTGGGTCTGGCTGCTGTGCTCAGCTCCTTCCTGCTGCTGCCCTTGAGGGTGAACCTGTTGTGCCCCTGTGGCATGATGTTCTGCTCCTGGACTAGCTGGGTGGATCTATCCTCTACACTCTATGCAGGGATTGCAGCTGCAGGGTTACACCTCAGGCATGTTTGCCAGGCCTGAGCTGTGCCTGGAGGGGGCAAGGTACAGTAGTGGGGAGAGGAAGCTCTCCCACACGCTCTCTTGTTCTGGGCTAGGACTGGGTCTGGGGGTTCCTGGATCATGGCAGAAATTCCTACTCGGATGGCCGGGTGGGGGAGGTGCTGCGGAGTGGTGGGGGGCGTCCCAAGTGGGTGGGAGAGGGTCTGGCCCACGCTGCACCTGGGCTGGGACTGGTCCTGCAGGCGCAGGGTAGCAGGAAGCTCTCCTACACACTCACCATACCTGGGCTAGGACTGGGTCTGGTGGTTCCCGGAATGCAGCAGAAATTCCTACTGGGCGGGCGGGGTGGGGGAGGTGCTGCGGAGTGGTGGGGGGTGTCCCAATGGGGTGGGATAGGGTCTGGCCCACACTGCGCCTTGGATGGGACTGGTCCCCCTGGCGCATGGTAGCAGGAAGCTCTTCCACACACTCACCGGACCTGGGCTACAACTGGGTCTCCTAGTTGTTTTAAGGAGATCTTTTCTTACCTTTTTACTAGCTGTTACAGTGTCTTCAAGATCTGAAACTCCATCTTCACTTTCACTCTAACGGTTTTGCAAGCTTGTGATTAAAATTTTAAGTTCCTCTATATATCTTTGACTCTGCTTCATGTGATCTATTTCTTTCCTCTATTTTTCATTCAAAGAATCTTGCAATTTTCTAATCTCCTTTGTTTTTTATCAGTGTCTTCTTGAGAAGTAGTTACTAATTCTTTTACCTCAGAGAATATTTCTGATCTGATTTCCTCTATATTTTTCTGCATTTGATTCTTCACTTCTGATGCTATTAATACAGAAATTTCTTTTTTATTTCAGAAATTAATTCTGATCTGAGTTCCTCTATACTTTTCTGCTGTTGTTTGTTTACTTTAGATGCTATTAATTCAGACATTTCAGCTGTGCTAGTGTCTTCTGCACTTGTTCTGGATGGGCTCAGAACCTGAGATTACATTTTGTTCCTTCTGTTTGTCATTTTTTATAGCACTGTCCTCTGACCTTTGGTGTAGAGCTTTGGTGCAGTTATAACCTTAGAACCTACTAAAATTTGGGTGCAGATATATGAAATTTGAGTTCATCCAGTTGTGCTTGGCCTTGATCTGGCTGCTGTGCTCAGGTCTTTCCTGCTGCAGCCCTTGGAGGTGAACCTGTTGTGACACCTCTGGCATGATGTTCTGGATTAGCTTGGTGGTTTTTTTCCCCTAGTCTCTCTGCAGGGACTTCAGCTGCAGAGTTTCACCCCAGGCCTCTATGCCAGGACTGGGCTGTGATTCAGCTATTCATTCATCTTCTGGATATCTTCCCAGAAGAACTGAAAAACTCGCACCATATCAATATATGTGTACCCATGTTTTTTGAAGCACATTTTATAGCTAAATCTTGTAAACACTCCAAATGTCTATCAGCTGAGTAATGGATAAAAAAGTTGTGATATTTTTATACAATGGAGTACCGCTCAGCTATAAAGAAGGATAAACTTGAGAGTTCTGTAGACAAATTGATGCAAATGGAGACCATACTCAAAAGTGTAATAAATCAGACTGGTATAAACATCATGTTGTCTTCATATACTATTATGAAGCAGAAAGAGTAAATGAGATCTAAAGTGTACAGCAGATATTGTGAAATGGGAAGAAACTTCAAAGAAAGAGAAATGTGATGTGGTAATAGAGGAGAGAAATCACGGAAAAGATAAATATGATATCTTGTATAATAGATAAGATAGTTATACTACTAATTTATCTTAGTTTATTGAAGGTTTTGTAATAATGTTGTATTATTTGGGCAGTTTTTCTTGCTGATATCTTTTTCTCTTAATAACTACTTTGAAGAGAAACATCCACAATATGTTAACCATTGTTACTCTCCTATTGCCTTGTTTTGAAATTTTGGTTTCTTTTCTCTTTAAAATAAAATTTTCTAATATACTTTAAAAATTGTCAGTTCTTGTTAAGTCCTAGAAATTCCTGAAGTATCAATATTCTATTTGACTAGTTGATAAAATTGTTGAGACTTTGTTTATCTAATAGCTGTGTATGTCCAAAAACTATGGTTTGAGTTCAAAGAACTTCAAACTTTTAATCTGTAAAATCAATTATCTTGGAAGCCCAGTTTGCTTTGCATAATTAAGCCAAAACCATATGTAATAATAGATGCAGTTGTTTCCCTCATCTGATCTCCTTGGGAACCCTCATTGGATGGGAAGAGACTCATGTTCAAGAGACCTGTATTCAAGAGCTTGAGATAGATTTCAGGTACTAGCTGTACCATCCCAACTCCTAGGAATGGAGATAAGTCAAAAGCTTGAACTTGTGAACATGGACATGAAAATAGAAAAATATGCATGAATGACCTCACAGGTAGACATTTATACAAGAATGGGACAATATGTTTTATTCATTCTAGTCTTTCTAAGTATGCACCCACTGACAATGTAAAGGCAAACAATACACAGGACTGTCATACTTTAAAAAAGTGTCCATTCTCAAAAAAAAACTATATAAAATCTAAATGAAAGAGCTAGGCAACAGGTGTCATTTTTCAGTAAATGGACAAATCAATGTATAGTGAAAGGAATTTGAACTACAGAAAAAACTAAATTTATCAATATATGTTACCTATTTTCTAGAATTTGGTTCATAGTTGATACATAAGATTTTGAATAACTTTCATTTTCAAATTTGTGGCAAAAATTAAAGATCATACATGCACAGCCCTGACACATAAAAGATGCTCAGTATTATTCATTGAGAATGTTCAAACATGAAGAACTGGTAATGCTTGTCAAAAATTGGTAAAAAGTGGTATAAAGCTATTTGAACAATTTAAATAAGATAAAATATTAGCAAATAAGCTAAACTTTTTTCTATTTTAAAAATATTTTCACCAGAAATTGACTTCTACTTCTCTTATTTTTTTTCAGAGCTCCAATGATAGTTAATAAAACCGAAATCATATGAGCTGCAAGACTAGGAAACATTGGTCCAAAGTAGGACTTTAAAATTAATATGGTATGCAGCATAAACGGAACAGGGCAGATTCATCTTCAGTTGTAATATTTTTAGCTGAAACAAGAGAAGACCATGAATACTGTTTGTGAAATACTGAGTTTTGTTAACTTGTTGTAGGTTCTTTTTTTTCCTAACAGAACCATACAAGCTTTCTTCTAAAATATACTAAGGCAGTCACTGACTAAATTCAATGGAAATTCTGTAATTGTGTTTGGTGTAGGTTTCTAGGTGAACAAGAAGCCTTAGTTACACTGTCTTACAGAAACATCATCTATTAGTGACATCTCTGTGGAGAGAAAGATCGCCTCTTTTCAAAGCAGAGTGGAAAATTATTCTCTTTAAGTCAGATTAAAAAAATATTTACAGAGCTACACATATTTGAGAATCAGCTGCATTTGTGCAAGCAAAATTAAAAGAAAATACTTTGGAGACAAATAATATTTTATTACAATTAAGAGTAATTACAGAATAATATTAAGAAATCTACTTGGAGATGAATACAGACATTTAAAATTGCTGCTAGTGCTCTCTAAAAGTATTTTTAAACATTTTCAATTCTTATTTACTTAAGTTTATTGGCTTTTCCAATTATATGTAATACAAGTTCTTGGAGATCCTTCATTTAAAAGAAAGCACTGAGACCATGTCAGGCTGGAAACACAATAATCAGTTTCTCTGTCTTGCAGAATTAATATACATTAGTAAACTTAAAACTTTGCAAAGGCATAAAGTTGAAGAAACCCATTTAACATGCAAGCATTTCTAAAAGTATGTTCCTGGCATTCATTCATAAGTAATAATTTTTTTTTCCTGCAGAACTAGTTTTCCATTGAAACACAGTTGGGAAATACTTCTTTGGAGAAGCATATGATATAGGACAATTTTGGTCCATGCATGCTACCATACATTCAAATGTACAATATATACAAGTAACTACATAATATGTAATTATAATGGCATATAGACAAAAAGATAATAAGTGCATTCTACATGTCAGAATTTCTGCACATTTTTAACCTTAATGACGTACAACATTGAAAATATTTTCCTACAATGTATAGACCAAGTAGCTGAACTGGGACCAGTTCCTACTGTTTACAGTGTCATAGCTATTGTTAAATCTGATTTAAATTTCTGGGACAAGTTTGCCAAAAGATTCAGCCAATTAACACTGCTAATACAACATATAGGGATGAAGCAAACATTACAAACATAAAGAGCTCTGTAAGTATGAAGGGGAAATGCTTGTCTGGAACAGTGGCTGCCAACATGTAGTCTGCGAGAATCAGAAGCAAAACTTGTCACAAGTTCCAAAAACTGAGTGTCAAGCTCCCGAATCTGCATCAAGAATCCTTCCAGGTGATTCTAACTTGAAAATTATTTTATAACAGTCAGAAGTTCTAAGTTACAATTCTGTGTTTATTTTTTATAGACTCATGACCTTGGATGTTTTTGCCGAGTTTGCCCTCCTCACCCATACATTGATGACTGTGGCACTTTCTTAACATTGTTCATAGTTTCAAGCTGGAATAATAGTAAACAAATAGACAAATGCTACACAACTGCCAAAAATTTTTAATGTAGTAGATAATTAAACTTTTAAAAAATCTATTCTTGAGCATCAATCTTTTAAAAACACCTAAACCAGTCCCAAAAATTAATCAATAAAAGATATTAGTTATACAAATAAAGAACAAGTTTTGAATTCCTAGCAGCTCTACTTTTAGTGAAATGAGTAAGTACAGATTTTGAAATGGAAAATACAGATATTGAAGGCTTTACTAAAGGAGAGAAAGAGAGAGAGAGAGAGAGAGAGAGAGAGAGAGAGAGAGAGAGAGAGAGACTGTGGTAGCATGGCAAAAAGCAGGAATCAGTTATCAAAACAGAGTCAATGTAAAGATTCTATGTAAAGAGCTCTGAGGAAAAGACATGCAGAGGACCTCATCCTCTCTTTTTCCAGCCCAGGTTATAGAAAAATAAGTATCACTAAGAGCTCAATGAGAGTTAGCTCTGGGCATCAGGAATTTTCCCAAAAGAGCTTCAATATTTTTAAAAAACATTCAGAAACTTTTCAGACTCTTAAGCATTTTTTAATGAATTTTTTATGCCCAGGAAATAATTTCCATAGCCTACATGAACTCCTGATTAGTGGATTCAATCAGAGGCATTTATTGAAAATATAGATTCAGGAACATTCTATGCCCATTTAATAAAAAAAATTAATAATAGAAAAATGTCAGTATCAATGTTACCTGTATATTTTCATCTAGAACTTTCTTTCCTTTGCTTAATCTCAAGAGATTTATCTGAAGCATCAGACCTAGGAAAGAAGTTGACACAACCTGGCAGCACAAAGAACAAACCTGTCAGGTTTCTGAAGTGAAGCGATCAGAATCACAGCAGACTTCTCAACACAAACCCTTACGCAGAGCTTGCAGTAAAGAATTTCAAGTCCTGAAAGAAAACAACTCCCAACCCAGATGGGTGTACCTGGAAAAATGCCTTTCAAAAGTAATGGTAAAATAGGAAACTTCCGTGACAAAGAACAATTCAAGAAATTCATGATCACCAAACCAGTGCTACAAAGGGTATGGAAAGCTATTCTAAACAGAGATAAAAATAAACACAATTCCAAGAATAGCAATAGAAAGAAACCACCAACCAGGGTGAGCAATAAAACATACAGGAAAAGTAAGGAACCAATAGTATGAAAATAATATGCCAAGATAAACCCATACCTATAAGTTATAACCATCCATATAGTGACTTCAATTCACCAATTAAAAGGAACAAGGGCCAACAAGATAGCTCAGCTAAATAAGCACTTACTTAGGCAAGTGCAGGGACTGGAGTTTGATCCTGGCATCACATGCCATGCTGGCCCTGCCCTGATCCCCCTCCCCCAGGTGCACTGATGCAGCCACCAAGACCAGGTGTGGTGGTTCATACCTGTAATCCCGGCACTGGGGAGGCTGAAAACAGAAGAATCAAGTAGGAGTCTGAGCTGTGTAGTGAGACCCTATACCAAATATATTTTAAAAAATAAAGAAACAGACTGGTAGAATGGATCAAGAAATAAGATCCTACAATATTCTGTATATATGAAACACATTTAAAGAAATTCATAGACTGAAAGCCAAAGAATGGACAATACTTCATATGTCGGGAACACAGAAAAAAGCAGGCGTAGCTGAATTGTTGTTGACAATATGAAGTTCAAACCAAGAATGATCAAAAGACATAAAGAAAGTCACTACATACTCCACAGAGGAAAAAAAAATTGAGAGGAGATACCAAATGGGGGAGCAAACAGCTATATAAGACAAATGTTAATAGATATAAAAATCAAATGAGCAATAACATGATTGTAATAGGGAAACTTAGTACACCACTAGCACAACTAGCTAGATCAACCACACATAAAATTAGCAATAAATAAATAAATAAATAAATAAAAAGTTGAACCACATCTGTGAACAAATAGATTTAGTAGATCTTTACAGAGTGTTCCGCCCAATATCAAAATACACATTCTTCTCAGCTACACTTGTGACATACCCTAAAATAGACCATCTAGGACTGGGGAGATAGCTCAACAGTCAAAGGGCTGGCCTGGAAAGTGAAAAGACCTGTTTAATCCCTAGTACCACATCTTGAGCCAGTCCAGAACACAGGGCATACCATGCCGGCTGCAAAACTGGGTGTAGTGGTGCATGCTTGTAATCCCAGTGCTAGGAAAGCTGAAGCAGGAAGATCACTATGAGTCTGAACTGCATAGTGAGACCCTATATCCAATAAATAAATAAATACCATCTAATAGCCCATAGGACATGCTTAAGTAAAAGTAAAAGAATTGAAATTATCCCATGCATATTACCTGATCATAGCACAACGCAATTGGAAATTAATGTCAAAAGAAACCATTTTTAAAAAAGAAATTAAATAACACCCTCCTAAACAACCATGAGGTCACAGATTAAATTAAGATGAAATTAAACAATATTTACAATTAAATGAAAATATAGATACAACATTCTGGAGCCTGTCAGACCCAATGACAACACTCTTCAGAAAGAAATATATAGCAATGAATTCTCATATCAAGCAAACAGAACAAGCACAAATAAACAGTGCTGCAACTCAAGCCTTTAGAAAAAGAAGAGCAAGTCAGGCCCAAAGCCCATACAAGGGAAAAAATTAAAATATCAGAGCAGACAATAACACAATTGACTAAGAAAACAATACAAATAATTAATATGTTGAAGAATTGTTTCTTTAAAACAACAAATAAAATTGATACATCCTTATCCAGCTTTATGCAAGTAAGGAAAGAAAATACACAAATTCATGCAATGAGGAATGAAAAGGATAAAATTACTACATATTCAGAAAATCATTAATACCTACTTTGAAAATCTTTACTCTCCTAAGATAGAAAATACAAAAACTGGAAAGATTCCTAAGTATGTATGAATTACCAAGGCTGAATCAAGATGATATAAAAATTCTGAATAACTCAACATTAGTCAATGGAATTAAAAATGTATTTAAAAATTTAAATATAAAGAAAAGCCCAAGCCCTTACAAATTCACTACTGAATTCTGTAAGAAATTTAGAAAAGATTTAATACAAATGCTTCTCAAATTAAAAGGTAAGCAATGTACCCTAACCCATACCTGGCAGTGAGTATTATCCTGATATCAAAACCAGAGGGAAACCCAACCAAAAAGGAGAAACACAGGCCAATATGCCTAATAAACATGGCTTTAAAAAATACTCAGTAAAATATTGGCAAACAGAATGCAGCAAATCCTCAAGAAGTTTATACACTATGACCAAGTGGGATTCATTCCAGGAATGCAGGGATGATTCAACATACACAAATCAAAAAATACAACACATCCTATCAACAGAGCCAAAGACAAAAATCACATGACCATCTCAATAGATGAAGAAAAATATTTGACAAAATCAAACACTTGTGATGATAAAAAAAAAAAAAAAACTAAAGATTGAATAGATGGTCTTTATCTCAATCTGATAAAAGCCATTTATGACAAACCAATAGCCAACATCATATGAAATGGACAAAAACTTAAAACTTTCATTCTAAAATCAGGAACATGATAAGGATGTCTACCATCAATACCCCTACTAAACATAGTTTTGGCTACATTAGTCAGAGCAAATAAACAAAAAGAGAAATAGAAGAAATGAGGATAGGAAGCAAAGAATCTAAATTATCACTTTTCAAAGAGGACATAATGCTCCATATAGAGGACCCCCAAAACTCCACCAAAAGACTTCTAGATTTAATAACCAAACTCAGTAGCACAGCCAGATATAAAGTCAACACTTAAAAATCAATAGCATTCATATATACAAAAAGCAAACTCACTGAAAGAAAAATTAGAAAAATAATAGAATCTAAAAAATGAAAACCTGAAAAACTTAGGAATCCTTGTAGCAAAGAAAGTAAAGGGTCTGTATATTAAAAATTACAGTATGCTTAAAAGGATATCAGAAAATTAAAAGACATCCCTTGCTCATGGATAGGAAGACTAACAGTGAAAATCACCATGCTCCCAAAATTATTATACAGATTCAATGTAAATCTAATCAAAATACCATTAACATACCTTACAGAACTAGAGAAAAAAAAATCCTAAAATTCATTTAGAACCAGAAGAAGCCTAGAATAGCAAAGGTAATCCTGATAAACAAAGGCAAAGCAGGAGATATCAAAATCCCTGGCTTGAAATTATACTATAAAGATACTATGATAGAATCAGTATGACACTGGAGGGGGCAGACTTGAGCACCAGAGGAACAGATTAGAAGATGAAGACATAGCTACAAACCTACTTATCCACTTTAAATTTGATAAAGGGGCCAAACATGGTCACTGGAAGAAAGATATTTCTAATAAATGGTTCTGGAATAATGGGCTTTATACATGCTGAAGACTAAAACTAGGCCCGTGTCTATCACTGTGCACTAAACTGAAGTCAATATGTATCAATGATCTAAATATTAAAATAGAAACACTAAACCTACTAGAAGAGAGAGTAGGTAGAAACCTTTAAGATTTAGGGGTAGGCAAAGAGTTTGTGAGTAAAATTCAGACTACAAAGGAAGTACTTCAAAGCTTCAATAACTGAGATCTCATCTCATCTTATTGAAAAGCTTTGCACAACAAGAGAAATCACCATAAAGTAAAAGCATAAGCCACAGAGTGGAAAAAACTTTTTAGTCAGTTGTCCCTCAGATAAAGGACTTCTATACAGAACATATAAAAAAAATTAACAATCAGATCCCCCTAAATTCAAAGAAACAATAAAAAAATGGGCATCTGAAATGAATAAATACTTATCAGATGAAGAAATACAAATGGCCAAGAAATATATGAAAAAGTGTTCAACATTACTGATTGTTTGAGAGATGCAAATTAAAACAACACTGAGATTCCATCTCACCCCAGAATGAATGACTATCATCAAGAAATCAACCAATGGGGTGGGGAGACAGCTTAGTGGTCTAAGCATCTGCCTGGCAAGATGGGACCCTGGGACCCAGGTTTGACCCATAGCACCTCATGCCATGCTGGCCCTGCCCCAGGCAGGCCAAGTAGACCACTGAAATGGAGGTAGCAGCTCACACCTGTACTCCCAACACTGAGGAGGCTGAAACAGGAGAACCACTACAAGTCTGAAATGCAGAGCAAGACCCTGTACCAAAGAAAAAAAGAAAGAAAGAAAGAAAGAAAGAAAGAAAGAAAGAAAGAAAGAAAGAAAGAAAGAAAGAAAGAAAGAAGAAAGAAAAGAAAGAAGGAAAGAAAGACAGACAGACAGACAGACAGACAGACAGACAGACAGACAGAAAGAAAGAAAGAAAGAAAGAAAGAAAGAAAGAAAGAAAGAAAGAAAGCGAGCAAGAAATGTTGGAGGGGCTTGATGAAAAAAATGAGCCCTTCTCCACTTTTGGTGGGAGTGTAGACTGGTACAACCTCTATGGAAACCAGTGTGGGGTTTCCTCAGAAAACTAGGAAGTCCCATTTGACCCAGCGATTCCCCTCCCGGGTGTTTTCCAGAAGAACTGAAAACATCACACCAAGTGATATATGTGCGCCCATGTTTATATCAGCACAATTTGTCATAGTTAAATCTTGGAAGCAACCCAAATGCTCATCAACCAAGGAATGGATTAAAAAGGTGTGATATTTTATACAATGGAGTACTACTCAGCTGTTATGGTTTGTGTCCAGTTGTCCCCACAAAGCCTCATGCAGTCATGAGGTGGACTTCCAGAGTTTGTGATCCACTGGGATTATGGGTTTGAGTGCTTCTGGGATTATGGGAGTGAGTCCTGCTGAGATTATGGGTGTGGGTACTGCACCCAGCCTAGGGAAGGTAGCCTGAATGCAACTTAAGGGAGATAGACTTGCTCTCTGTAGCCATGGTTGCTGTTCCTCCTCCCTTTTGCTTTGGCTGTTTTGTTGCCTTCTGTTGCCATAAACTGCTGCCCTCTGCCATGTGCCAGTCTGCCTTGGAGCCAGCTTTGTATGGACTGAAACTTCCAATTACTGTGAGCTAAATAAATCTTTCCTTCCTTCATTTTGAGTGCTGGGTATTTGTCCCAGCAAAGAGAGAAAAATCACTAAGACATCAACCATAAAGAAGGATGAACTTGAGAATTTTGTAGGTAAATGAATGCAACTAGAGACTATACTCATATGTGAAATACATCAGATTCACTTGTGTAAACATGTTGCCTCCCTAGTGTGAGAAACTGAAAGACTAAAAGCGTTCTCAAATGTGAAGTAGATGTTGTTGTAAAATGAGGAGAAATTTTTCAAAACACAAAAGGAACTAAGATGGGTGAAAGTGAAAAAGAGTAGAGGAAAGGGAAAAATGCAAGCGACTTATACTATTAATATCTCATAGTTCATTAAAAAGAAAGGTTTGTGCTAATATCAATTAGAAATTTTTATGCTCATATCTTGTACCCTGATCAATTACTTTTAAAGATAACAACAGGCAATCTATTAACTATTGTTATTCTCCTATTATTTTGTTATGAAATTTTGTTTTACTTTTGTTCCATAAGGTAAAAAAAAAAAAAAAAAAAAAAAAGTAGGGCAGCCTGAAGTATTTCCTCAGCCTGACAGCCACCTGCATATTTGGATGCCAAGGACATTGCACCAACTCATGCCCAGTGACCTGCCAATGTGAACACCATGCTAGAGGCTTACTGGCCTTTCTGTAGCTAAAGAGGTGGTTTCCATTCATGACATCTGCTGCATTGTTAAGCAAAAGCATATGGAGAAGCATTTTAGAGGAACTGTGGTTATTTATATTCACAGTGGAATGTCCCTATATTGGGGTCTTAACATAGCATAGGAAATCCTCTTGTGATGCTATGCCTAAAGTCCCATTTGTTCACATAGATGAGTGAAGAGTCATTTTTACTGAAAAAGCTATGCTCAAGTTCAGATCCCCAGGAAAAAAGTCTATGGTATTCTATGACAGCAGCACTTTTTATGTTTTATGTTAATATGTAAAGTCAGCAAAGTGCTTTGTCCTATTTTTTTAGATGACTTTTAAAGAGAAAAGTGCCTATTTTCTCTATAATCTTTATTTTAGAAAGGCCTCCTTAGACCCTTCTGTCTAAGAAATTGGGTCAAAGAAAGAGAATGAAATATGAAAAGCACTTTAAAAGGAAAGGGAGCATAGTTGTAAGTATTAATGTCAGGATCATTTCATTACATCTACTATTGGTTACAGTAAATGCACTGACGTTGCAATAAATACATCTGAAAGAAAAACCTAAACCTTACCTGAAACTTTTTAGCATAGATATCCTTATGATACAATTTTCCAATTATTGAAAAAAATACTGATCATTACTATATTTGATGCATTCTCTTTGCATAAGTGGCAATGAACATATTATATTGATAATGAGCTTATGTTAGTTCATTTTACCTATTTGTACAGTATGCAAATGCCCTTACCAGAGCTACTTCACACAGCAAAATTAACAGAAAAAGCAGCCTTAGGATACATCCTCATTTTGGTTCTTTTCTCTTGAAAGCGGGGCTCTGGGTACCTAGGGAGGTCCTACAGGTGGCCAGCTCTCCTCTTAGCACATTCGCTCATTTTCTCTAATTTAGAAGCTCTGTTATCTGAGGAGTAGAAGAATAAAATATTCAAACAACAACCTCCAAAGAAAGGTTGCACTTTTTCATCACTGCCCTTGCCATGGGCTTGTTTCCAGTAGGAATGACATCTACTTTCTTTCTTTTTTTTTTTTTTTTTTTTGTGGAACCAGGGATTGAGCTCAGGCCCTTGCGCTTGCCAGAGAAGCACTTATTCCACTGAGCCATCTCCCCAACCCCAACATCTACTTTCTTGTACTCATGAAATCATTCCTGGATGTTAGGATTATTCCTCTTTTTTTTTTTTCAGAACCAGGGATTGAACTCAGGCCCTTGAGCTTGCCAGGGAAGCGCTTATTCCACTGAGCCATCTCCCTGGCCCGGATTATTCCTCTTTGGAAATATTATGTACCTTATATGATAAATATATGTACATAGAGACTACCTCCAGGACTAAATTTTATTCCCCAAAAGAGAAGGTACATCTTGCATCATTTTTTGTATAAGAAAGGATGTATCTTGTGAGGTAGCAGCCAGGTGTGGAAGCTACTAAATATTTTTTATTATAAGGAGGGCCCCTGCTTATGTTATCAAAGAGAGATAAATTATTTTGGACTAGTTATATCAAGAAAGATTTCTTGGGGCCAGGGAGATGGCTCAGTGGAATAAGTGTTTCCCTGGCAAGCACAAGGGTCTGAGTTCAATCCCCTGTTCCACAAAACAAAAAAGAAAAATTTCTTTAAAAGGTAGAGATTGTGAATGGCAAACAATAAATAAAACTATTGATCTTCTGAAATTGGGAAATGGGAAATTCCATGAATATGAAACATAAATTTACACAGAGACAACACAATGGGATATGCATGCTTGAGAGTCCCTGGTATTATTTGTAGAAGTTTAGGCTCTTATAGATATAAAGCAATCTTGAACATTATGCAAGGAAAATGTTTATCATATTCCATAGGTACTATATAGCCATTAAGGTCAAGCTGTGTTTTAAAATACATTGATGTGCTTTAAAATAAAATAAGTTAATCTGGCAGCTATAATTTGGGTTAGCACTAGGAGTGACTGAAGGTGAAGAAATCACTTAATCTGGCTCTCTGGGTAAGATAATGGGAGTGTGGAATACAACAGGGTACTACACCATGCAGAAATGAAAGCTATTCACCAAGGCAAAAGGTCATATTAAGATCATAATTTGAGTAACTGGTGAATAAAATATTTTGAAAAGAAAATATTGCATTTATGTGGTTCTTGCTGAATATAATGTGCCAACCAGACGCTCAAGATTCTCTTGTCAGCCATTGGAGTAAAATCATTATTAAGCAATAAGGTTGAGGGAAAAAAAATCTGAAAGTGGTCCAGGACAGATGATCATTGAAATGCAGAGAATGACCGATCCAATTGTGACTTACCATGCCTTTCTTGTCCTCATATTATTTTTATGTTATTTTCTATTAAAAGTGTTCCAAAAGTTGAACTAAGGTCCTTTTTGTACAAGTTTTCCCTAGTTTAAGACATATATTCCATGTTTGGATAAGAATCATAAATACATTCTATGTTCCTGATATTTAGAAAACAAAGATAACCCTAGACATGTGAAGTATGAGGCTCATGAAAATGTACTGAACATCAACGTTATATCCAGGCAATGGGAGAAAGCATGTTAACTGATAATTCTCAGAATTCCCAGTGTCGTTCATGAGGGGGGAACACAGAGCGACGCTGTGCCCACCCATACTGATTGATGTCAGTCCTCTGAGCCCTCTGCCTGATGAGCAGATCAGCAAGCGGCGGACAGCCGGATGCAGGAGAGCGCGTGACACAACTGTAAGACACGCATATTAGTCTGCAAGATTGAAAACATAGTTTAGGGGAAGAACTCTTGGACTAGCTTACAGACTGTCCTGGGGACAGAAAACCACTGTCAACCAGAGAGAGGGCATGGTCGCAGGTGGCTGACAAGCAGGGGCCAGTTGTTTGACCTCCCATTGTATGTCTGTAAAAGTTTCATGTAGAATTTTTGGACAATTGAAACTTTACTCATTGTAAAAGTTGAACCAAAGTTGTAAATATTCCTAGATGCTAGAAAATACTCATAATGACTCAGTGTAGACTGAGAATCCCAAGACAGTCACAGTGCTGTTTCCCCCATCCCTGGCGAAGTACATACTCTAATTCCGAATAAGCATTTAGAAATCATTATAGTAATTTGACAGAGTGAGCCTAAGTCTTTTTAACTTAATAAATAAAATTATGTAGGTTTTCTTTTGGATCTCTTTTTATGTTCTTATTCTATGATTTTACAGTATTTTAACACACACACATATACATATAATTTTTGGTGACAGTTTACAAATGAAAATCACCCTGGTTCCCTACCACACACATTTTAAGAAACACTAGCCTCACAATACATCCTTCGGTTAATGGTTAGGATTGAGACATGATATGATTTGAATGTTCTCTCTAAAATGCATACTGCAATTGGACAACCAACTTAAGCAGTGAAACTTTTAAGAGGTAATTAAGTCTATTTTCATTGACTGACTAAAGCTGTTATCATAAGCACAGGAATGACTTAGTTATTGTGGGAGTGGGCTTCTCATAAAAGGATGTTTGGTCAGATAGCTTCTCTGTCTGTTGCTGGCCCACTGATCTTTTGCCATGTTATGACACAGAAAGAAGGTTTTCACGAGAAGCTGCCCCTTGACCTTGGACGTACCAATCTCTGGTACAATTACCCTATTAGTGCCTGTGATTTATAATTTACCCAGCTTGTGGCAGTTGGTGATAACAGCAGAGAAAGGACTAAGACAAGACACTTGGTTTGGATCAGAATAACAGATTTAAGATTTGACAAAAAAATATTTTTCAGGGAAATTCTCATGGGCTACAAAAAAAACGAAAGAATGAAATGTTTCCAGAATCTTGTGATGAGTGATTTTGATTCAGTAGCGAAGGGTTGGAACTCTGGTATCTGTTTCTTAAAGCTCTTCAGGTGACTGTTATGATCCTAGTGATTTGGAAACACATTGCCATAAACACAGTCTAAGCACAGAGAACAAAGAGGAAGAATAGGAGTAAGGGTGAAGTGATGGGCAGCCATAAAAAAGTTAAAGGAAATCAAGGAAGAAATAAAAGTAAGAAATTTAATATATATAGATCAGAATACTGAGAAATTTAATATATATAGATCAGAATACTGAGAAAATGCCTCAAAAAATCTGAATATCACAAGTGAAGGCAAAATCACAGAAAGCAGCAACTTTTTTTTTTTTTTTATTGGCAGAACCGGGGATTGAACTCAGGCCCTTGCGCTTGCCAGGGAAGCGCTTTTTTAGTGTATTTGGTACAGGGTCACACTATGCAGCTCAGACTCCTAGTGATCCTCCTCTTTTCAGCCTCTCCAGCACTGAGATTACAGGTGTGTGCCACCCTGCCCCAGCTCAGAGCGCCCAGAGGTAGGATCATTGTAGCATGTGGTGCCAGGAATCAAGCCCCGGTTCCTGTGCTTGCCTAAGCAGGCACTTAGTCCACTGAGCTATCTTATTGGCCCTGGAAGACTCCTGTAAACACATCACTTCATGGAGTGAGGGGTTGTTGTAGCTGATATCAGGATGACAAAGTGGAAGCCTAGTGTCCTGTGAACTGCCTGTACAAATATTTTTTTAAAAAAAAAAAAAAAAATATATATATATATATATATATATATTTACCAAATCTCAAATCCGTTATTCTGATCCAAACCAGACACAGCTGGAAACTTAGGACACAGTTGCAAGCTGGAGACTGAGCCCCACCCTTAAGCTCCGAGGGTGCAGCACTACCTAGGATACCCCAGTTCTTCTCCCCCATCCCATTTCCCCTTTCTTCTTCTGTTTTTTCCTTTGCTTCTTTTTCTCTCCCAACTTTTTTCATCCCTTCCCACTCTCCTTTTAATTTTCTTACACTTACCCATTTCTCCCTTACCTTCTTCCCTTTTGTTTATCTATTCTGCACTTCACTTTTTCACTTCATAGCTCAGAAAACACAAATACATCATCCTTCTCCTGCACACCTTATACAAGATAGTGTGTAGGGCTGGGGGTGAGGGGGTACATCAGACACCAGTCATGGCTTCAGCTGTTGCTTGATGGTCCTAGGAAGAGGATTTGATGAATCATTCAACTCTCCCTTCAACACCATCTGTCTGTGTGTCATGTGTTTATCTCTTTTTCTTCCTTTCCCTTCCTTGAAAATCACAAAGCAAACTTCTGACTCTTTTGAAGGCCCATATTTGATACCACAGGATGTCTATGTTTATCTCAATATCTACTCTTCTCAGTGCATAAATCCCTAATAGCCATTTGTCTTACCAAGACAGAGTGATTTTATTTATTTAGCCTCAGCCAGCTGACTGTTGTGTCTCCTCATTTCTTCATGATGATTCTGGTTGCCACACACCTGTCCTCTCCTATCCTGCTATACTCCAAGCTATGCTTAGTGCACTGCTTTGTTCTCACCCCTGGGTTGAGACCTCAAGTCACTCAGATCATATCTTGATATCTTGACGTCCTGATGTGTAGGCACACATTCTGTTCAAAGATAGCCCACAGGTATGTTTCTTTTCCTGTTTAGTTATCTGTTGCTGTGTTACAAATTAACCACAAATTTAGCAATTTGAACAACACCCATGCATTAGCTCATAGAGTTTCTGTGGGTCAGGTTGTCAGGGGCACTTGAACTGGCTGCTTCTGCCCCAGGTGCTCACAGAAAGTTTCAGTCAAAATGGGAGCTGGCCTTTAGTCCTTGGTAAATTTAACTTGGGTCAACAGGTCCATTTCCAAAATGACCTAATTGCCCTACTATTAGGTAGAGGCATGGGTTTATTGCAGGTTGTCAAATGCAGACCTTTGTATCTCTTTATATGTACTTTTCATAGGCTTGTAAATGTGTTCATGCCTGGCAACCAGCATTTCACCAGGCAGAAGGAAAAAAAGTAAGAAGGAGGTTCAGTGCTTTTTGTAACCTAACATTAGAAGTTACATACCATCTCCTCCACTTAATTTATTAGATGTGAATCACAAAGTCCAGTCATCTTAAGGAAAAGAAATTAGACTCTGAC
Organism: Octodon degus; assembly: GCF_000260255.1. Classification (NCBI taxonomy): domain Eukaryota; kingdom Metazoa; phylum Chordata; class Mammalia; order Rodentia; family Octodontidae; genus Octodon; species Octodon degus. Next base: position 6,090,423 of record NW_004524658.1, read on the forward strand.
CCTTGAAGGGAAGAGCAACAATAAAAAAGAACAACCGACACTGGTGTACATACTCCTTACCACTGTACTCTATACCTCAGTCCTTAAACTGCCTTCTCGGGTTGCTAGGCAAATCTCACTGTTTTGAATAACCTAACATCTGCTTTTTATGACCTCTTTGCCTTTTATATACCTCTCCACTACATCTGATCAATTTAACCAAAGTAATCACAGGCTTCTACTTGGTAAGAAATAATGGTCCCCAGCTGAATGCCAGTTTTCTCATTAATTTGCCAGAACTTCTCAGGGTAGGTATATGCAATTGCTTCTTAAAATGAAGCTTCTCCCCTAACTAAAACTCCCATTTCCCTTCTATTCTCTCACGTTAACCAAAGAATTGCTAGCCTCTGTTCCTATAGGTCCCAGGAAAGCTGTAATTAATCACCCTGAATTTTGGACAGAACACAGCATAGGAAGCTGTTTCAAGTGTAAAGGAATCTTTTCTGACTGGACGTTAAAAGAAAGAGAGACAGCTTTATCTGTTCTATTGACTGATGTGAGCCCATTACCTGAAACCATGCCTGGGACATAGAGGCTTATAATAAATGTTTATTAACCAAACAACAAACACAAATTGAGTGGATAAGTGGACTGAATGAAATACCTTTCGAGAGATTCACTCTACAAGATACTTAGTCTGATACCCTCACTGCCCAGAGCACAGCACCTGCCTCTTCTCTATGCTCTTTTGTTAAACAGTATATTTGTTTATCCATCTTCAAGTACTTATTTATTTATTATTCAAACATTGTGAAGCAACTGTATGAAATTGACTAATTTACCAGCCACTTTATTATCAAATAAAAATAACTTTTTGTAATTTTAATTCTGGCACTAGAGAGAAAAATGTATATAATAGTACTGAAAATAGTTTTGTGGAGAAAATAGCATAGGTTGCCAGAAAACCAATCACACATTGACAGTCATATCACAGGCATATTTTGCGCCAGATTTGAGCTCTTATAACATTTTTCTACAAAACCTTGAGTTAAATTTATTACTGAACAAAGACTTAGTGTGTCTTCTACATGGGCATCAAAGTAAGCAAAATATAGTTTCTTATTTTAACTCATTATTAACTTTATTGAAAATCAATAATAATCATATAGAAAATTAAAAGTTGTAGACAAATATTGAAATGTGAAAGATATGATGTACAGTGAATTTTTAAGAAGTATTTCTGAAATGAATACATAACGATGAGATTAATATAGATTGCACATTTTAAAAAAATTGTTTACAAACTTAAATGAATATGACAGTAAAAAATGTCTAGAATAAACATGAAGAAGAAAGAGTTTACAGATCAGTCATATATTAGTTCACTCTGCGCCAAAATTAAGAAACTCACATTTTTTCAAGAAACTCAGCTTACTTTTTACTAAGTCACACAGGCAAATACTCTATTCCAGGGCATTTCTTTTTTTCTTTCTTTCTTTTTTTTTTTTTTTTTTTTTTGTACAGGGTTTCACTATACAACTAAGACTCACAGTTATCCTCCTGTTTCAGCCTATCTAGTCCTGGGATTGCAGGCGTGCACCACCATGCCTGGTTCTGGGACCAGCAAGGTATGAGGTACCAGAGGTTGAATTCCAGTCCTTGTGTTGGCAAGCAGGCTCTTAGACTGCCGAACCATCTCCCCAGTCCTCTTGTGCATTTCTTTTTTTTTTTTTTTGGGCTGGCTGAGCTGGCTTGGCATGTGATGCTGAGGATCAAACCACAGTCCCTTTGTACCTGCCTAAGCTTACCTAAGCAGGTGCTTTAGAGCACTGAGCTATCTAGCCAGCCCTCCAGTCCCTTTCTTAATAAAATTAAAATTTGAAATTAAGAATATAAACAAAAAGAAAATATTAATATTACATTAGAATTAGCTGATAAAACCATACATAGATAATGCTGCCTCCTCTTATGACTGGCATTACTTCTGAAGACGGAAGCACCTATAAACAGTTAAGAACCACTGCTCAGTGAACATTAAAACCCCTCTGTTCACACTGGATGGTGGTAGTGTGTTCTGTGTTCTTTCTGCTGGAGGACATGCCTGTTTCATTATACTGAAAATTAGTACCTACAATCTCCATTCATGCAAAAAGGGGAAGGTGTTTGAAAAGATAGTTTCAGAAAGGCTGCGTATCATCTGAGATAATTTGAAAGTAAAAGTTAATTATTCTGCAGACATAAAAGGAGTTAGTAGGACTCAACTCTTGGTCATTTTACAAACAAGGTTATATTTTTCCAAGAATTAGAAAGGTTCTAAGTAGGACTTAGATGTTTCAAGAGATTTCCGGAGAGGTTAATAAAGAAGTTAGCAAGTAGCCAATAAACCAATCACATCCAATCACATTTTGACAATTACGCTGCAGGCATATTTTGTGCCACAGTAGTGCTCTTCTATCCAAAAAATGAGTTTTATTTACTGAACAAAGACTTATTGTATCTTCGATATGGGTATCTAGGTAAGCAAAATACACAGGAAATTCAGTTTACATTTTTACTGTCACATGAGCAAGTTTAATTTTATTTCTGGCACTGAAAAGAAATTGTATACAATAGCACTGAAAATGGCTTTGTAGTGAAAATAGCATAGGTAGCTAGAAAACAATCACATCCAATCACATGTTGACATGATGAAGGTAGGAGAAATGAATGGACTGATGAAGGTGTAGGAAAACATACAGGAGCAGAAGAGAAGCATGGCACTTTGCCCTCAGGCTTGCAGAACCAAGCAGAAAACATGGCGACGGAGAAGCTGTGTGAATGGCCACCTGGCAGAGGCGGTAGCCTTTGGTTTATGGGGACAGCTGGTATCCAGCAAACCAATAGGGAACCAGAAAAATAAAATAAATCTCTCCACACACACACACACACACACACACACACACGAGTGCACACATTCTGATTCCCTCAGAATCCGTGCTCATGGACAAAGAGTAAGAAACCACAAGGGAAGAACATAAAATTCATTTCAGTGTTCCTTGTTAGGCATAAAAGTGGAAGAAGTGTGGAGCCAGCTGAGTCCTCCCAGATTCGCTCCCATATAAAAGTTCAAGTTTAGGCTCTCTTGGCTAGATGGCGCTTAACAGCGGTAGTCACAGGATAAGCCTTGGTGCAAGTATATTATTGAATGGATTGCATCTATTTTCTGATTGAAATGTGATTTTATAAGGCTGAAGAGATTCTAAGAAAAAGTTAAGGAGCTTCCTACAAAGATTGAGGTTTTAAGGAAAACTCAACTTCTCTCTTTCTTAAAATACAACAACCAGTCAACTCAAATTTTGCCAGGAAATGAGATTATGGATTCCTTCTTCAAATAAAGGCAGAAGACAGAAAAATTTATCAAGATTTAGCAGGGCCCTTTCCTTGTGGAGAATCTGTTTCTCATACACATATTGGAAGTTATATGTTGTGTTTTGACTTACTATCACTAAAGCAAAACACCTGAGATAATTAACTTACAAAGAAAAAAATGTTTCCCCTCATAGCCTCAGTCCACAGTTAGTTTGCCCCTTTGCTTTTGGCCCTGTGTCCAGACAGCACATCTGGGCAGGTACACACAGCAGAGGAAATTCATACACCTCATGAAAAATAAAGGGAGAGAAAGAGGAAGCCCTTCTAAGGGGATAGTCCTAATGACATAAGGACCATCAAAATTCCACCACCTCCCAGTAGTGCCACTCCTAGGACCAAGCATCTTTCCACATGGACCTCTCTGGGCTAAAAGAAGACACTGCAAATTGGATCAGCACCAACTCCTTCATTCACCTCCTGGCATTGTTTCTGTACTGCAGATTTTTCTCATTTAATCTGTGGTCCACATGGCCATGGGACGAAGCAGTATCTGTGATCTCATGGGCAAATGTTTCCAGACCTAAGAATCAGAATCTTCACTCTACCAAGATCTCCAGATGATTCAGATGCATGCCAAAACTTGAGAAATACTATGCTAGCATTCTTTCTTACTCCAGTTCCTTGCATGGTCTGTGTCCAATGAGCAAACCTGTGCTCAAGACTTAGTGGAAGAAAAAAAAAAGGCTTACTGGAAATCAATGCATAGTCTCACTGAGCAGCAGCTTTCCAACTTTAGCTGTCTGGTACACACAGCTCATTAGGCTTTGTGCCCAGAGTATCTGATTCTGTGAGACCTGACACTCCATTTCTAAGTTACCAGATGGTGGTGGTGGTGGTGGTGGTGGTGGTCATGGTTGTGATGGTGGTGGTGGTAGTGATGGTGGTGGTGGTGGTGGTGGTGGTGTGGTGGGGTGGT
>NW_004524658.1:6094825-6121961 GCF_000260255.1 Octodon degus
GGTGGTGGTGGTGGTGGTGGTGTGGTGGTGGTGGTGGTGGTGGTGGTGTTTCAGAGACCATACTTCAAAGTCATTTTTGAACAGTCAGTTTGGGGGAATAGATAGGGATTGCTACTTCTGGGGACAGTGATGGTGGCAGCCCTTGCGCAGTACAACATCCTCCTGATTGTGGCAGAAGCACTGAGGTTCTGAGGCCAATGGCAGCAGCACCTTCCTTTGCAAGCCAGTTTTCTATGTGGCTCTGGGCGTTGTTCCCAGAAACTCAGCCTAGAGTCTGTACTTTTCACTCTCCCAATAACTGTGTGAACTATCATAAATCTCTTTCCAAGTATACTTGTTAGGTCAAATTCTATTGCTTACAACTAGAAACTGTGGCCAACAGAAGTCTTTACACATACTTAGTGGAGGAGTCTTAGACTAATCTTACTGTTCAGCCCACTTCTGGGTAGGTCAACACATAAAAGGGGAAAGTCTTAGTCAAAATCTTAGCCAAAATTAAATAGCATCCTCTGGACTATGTATTTTAGGAACCTAATCACAATAGCAGGGGATGAATAGAGTTTGGCTCCAGGACAGGTAAGGGGCACTCAGCGCCTGACCTTTTGTAGAGGACCAAGACAGAATAACCTACGGAACATCTGAAACTTGTGTGCTATGCAAATCTTAACATGATAGTTAACAAAGATCACATTTTTAGTATCCATTGAGAAACTACTAAACCATATCATGAACCAGCAATGAAAGGCTTCCTTTTTGATCACAAATAGAAATATATTTAAGATAATGTTTCACAAGTGATGAGATAATTACATTTACTAACAGTATTTTCCATCAGAAGCTGGGCTTGCCACTGAGTTGGGATAACACTGTTGTCAAGTGCTGGCTCCTCAAATGGCACCAACAAAATCTGTTCATAAGGAAAATCTTTATTACTTACCATGTAAGAGAAGATGCCCCCTGTGAGTGCTCTGAATGTGTTAGAGATGCAAAGTGTATAAATTTTTGAAATGGGAAGTTAAGATGAGTCTTTCAACTTTGGGTTTAGGGGAGGAGTACTGGAGATAGTGATTTGGATTCAATTTGGGATCACGAAACAGAAGGCTGGGTTTTCTGAGCTAAAGGTTCAAATACTTTGAGAATTCAAAATGTCAGCTGTCACTTTCTGCAGATGAGTTAAAACCATTAGCCTGTATTAGTGTAAGACAGTAAGGTATGGGTTGTAGGAGCCAGTAACTTTAGTTTTCAGCATTCACTTTTGTAGGGAAATGGATAAATAATTACAGTCGTTACATCCTAGTAGAAAGTAAAATCTTTCAGGGAAGAAAATACATTCTGCAATTACCTAGAAAGCACCAGGCATTCAATAAATATTAATAGGGTGAATGGATGGGTGAACTTCAAATAGGTTTGTCTGCAGGCTTATAAAAGTCCTCAGGAGTGTAATCAAAATTAATCTAAGATAGATACATGGATGATAGGCATAGATAGATAGATAGATAGATAGATAGATAGATAGATAGATAGATAGGACTAGATAGATTAAACCCAACAAATGGGAAATTCTAGTGAAAATGAGGAGAGTATGTTTCAAGAGTACACAGCCAGTATTAGTCTGAAGGGTGGATGGATTCAAAGTCTGCTTCTTTGAATAAAAAATTGTGTGGTCTAGACATGCAGACAAGCATATCCTGTGACAGAACTGAGGTAGTACAGGGCAGGCTAATATGCAAGAATGATTGTCTTCTGTGAAAATGCTACATGCGTTGATGGTTAGTATCAGCTTCATAGAGAATGAGAAGGGAAAATGTTGAAGTTGACTAGATATAAATTCAAACATCACTCTGCAAATATAAGTCAGCGAAATAAAGCTTTTTTGAATCAGACTGTCACAGGGGCCCAGGCTTAAAATTAAGACTAGTTATGGAAAGATAAATAAAGTAATATATTTGCATCTCTGTGACTCATGCAATTTGTACTTTGCTGCATAAACACATATTTTCCCTCTCCAGTGGAAAGATTAGGCTCCAAAAATCCTTATGCCAGGAGAATTCACATTTCAAAATACATATAAGCCTTCAAGAGAAATATAAGACTGGGCCACCAAAGTTGTGAAGAAAGCTATAAAAGTTATTGCAAATATACATTTTGTCTTTCTTAGAATCGAAACAATGGAGACAGCACTTTTCCTAGCATGTGTGTTTTCCCTTGTGGCACCAACATACCTCTGTCTTGCCCTCTACATATTGTATTCTACATAAAAGTTAAATCCAGGATGAGTAAATAGTTTGTTAACTCTTAGGTCCTGTATCACATGCTGATCGCTAGTGTCTATGGTTATTTGGTGGAAAAAGGCAACTGATACCAAAGCTAGTAGGCATACCAAACAGGTATCTCCCAGGCCCAGTTTTATCCACTGATGTAATTTTATCTCTGTGTACATCAATTTGGTAAGAAAACCCTTGCCCCTCTACTCTGTCCAGCTAGTAATGTCCAGGATGTAATGCTTGCTTTGCCTCAGCTACCTTGATTCCTCCCAAAGCTGCATCCTCAAGTTCTCTCTCCTGTTTTGCCACCTGCTTTACTTTTTCTTTCGTTTTCAAACTCCTAAATCCTTCCTCTCTCTTTTACAAATTATCCCAACAGGTGTGCATCTAATCAAATTTAAGATTTTCCTTATTGTGGAAAAGGGTACAAAAGTAAATCCGCATGTGCACAAGTTCAGGAAAGAGAAACTGCACCATGTAAGGGCTTTCTGTCAATGTAATTACGTGTGAAAGTGCTTCAGCAGTGCTGTGGACAAAGTGCCAGGAAAGCACTTGAAACAACTCATAGGCTTAAGCACCAGGCAGCTGGAGTCAAGAGTACTTCAGCCTGGTAGAGACCTGCCCAGGAGCCTCCACATTCTCAAAGACTGAGTCTCAAAGGAAAAAAAGAAAATTGGAAAACCCAAGTTACAAATGAAACTATGAAAGTCTTTGCAACTTTCAGGAGAATTGGCACTGTACCTATAAATCCGCTGATAAGAAAAACCAAAGTCAGATTAACATGTTCTATTTATTGAACATTTATGCAACAAAATACCTTTAAGAACCAAATACATTTCCTTTTCCCTGTCAAGACCTGACACGTACTCTAACCCTGGACACATGATTCGCAAGCCACAGTTAGCTTTATTAATAGAAAGCAGCAGTTTACCCAAAGGGAAAGAACATCTATCATTCCTCCATGTGCTATGCTTTTAAAACTAAACAATCAACTGAAAACTAAGATTGAATTGTTGTTACCGTGATTATTTGATACTTTATAGTACTTTATCATTTTCCTTTAACACTTTTTCCTAATAACTTAAATCTAATCTTTAGTACATCTCCCTTGTTCAAATCGTTGAATACTAATGAAATATCTTTAGACTGCACTTCTTCTACAAATAAAATCTAAAATTGTCTTGCCATTCCTCTAGGACATATGATACAGAGGAAAACCCCTCAGTTTTAATTTGTTAATTTATTGGTTCATTTATTGATTCATACATACATACAACCAGGAATTTATTTCATCAAACAGTTGAGAAACTACAGTGTACCTGGCAATGAAGTGGGTTTTGAAGGTACATAGGATAATAAAGCACAATGTCTGCTAAGTAACTACTGTTATTACAAGTAGTAATAATGATAACTGAATAGTAATGTAGTAAGTTCTTAAAAAATTAGTTTTGAAGGAAGGATTGACAAGTCCTACCAGAGCACATGGCTCAAGATTGCATTAGAATTTTTGATCTTGTCCTCAATAAATACATTGTGTTTGCATCCAAAATATAACTGACTTCTACACTGAACCTTATGGTTTATGCAGCTCCTGCTTTCTGAAGCGCTGGGTTTCCTGTCGGTATTCTGCTTCCTTCTACATTTCCTTTAGCTCAAGCACCCCAACAGGAGGAAGGAGGTATGATATGTAATTGAACTAGTCTGTTGTGAGAACATTTTCAAACATCCTCACATTTCCCTGGAGTGACCATCTACAAGTACTTTCACTTGAACTTTTCTATCTAATGCTTTGCCATTTCTGACTTTTGACTTCTACATAAAGTTAATCAAATTGCGTCTGACACAATTTCTTCTGGTGCCCAAAATGTCAATTATGTTTCCTGACAGGTGACACTTAAAATAAGTTACATGAGGGTCCCCCAGATTCTCATGGTAAAGCTGTTAGAGCAGTTCCCTAATTCTCTAGGCAAAAGTTGAGGTAGTAATTAGTATGTAAGCAGTCATAGACATAATACTCAACATATAACCTGTTTCTTAACCAGACGTCTGAGACCATCATCAGAGAAAAATGGGGTGTCTCACTTTGGAGGAGTATGCCAACCCACACTAAGTCCTGTGCTGCCCAGGGATAGTGTACCTTGGAAAACCGATGCCATGCAAAGGGGCTTTTCACCTTTATGATATGATTTCATGAATATCCTGAAGTTGTCTACTGTGGGCTGTCTGTCAGACATGTCAGTATCCTGAGCAGTAGGAAATGGTCAGAAGAAAAAAAAAATCCCTAATGAGAATGGCATTATGTTTATGTTCACATTCTAGTTAGATGGTCTCACAGAGGGGATGCGCCTGCATCGTGAGGACCTAAAGCCCACTGACTCTGGTCCTGTCTTCACCCTCACTGATCACATATGATAAGCTACAGCCCTTGCCTTATGGTATTTTCCTCTGCCTCTGAGCAGGTTCAGTGGATCACATCAGCCCATGAAAACTGCATGAGACATTATTGTATTTTGATTGTTGAAGACACATAGCTCACCATGACTTAAAAGTGGCTTAGCCTCTTGTACAGCCTCTCTCAGGAGCTCCAAAACACATCTAAGCACACTCCCTCTCCCAAAGGCAACAATCCTCAACACCGAAAATAGTAACTAAGTAGAAAAATCAGTGCCAAAATTCTTAGAGAAATACAAATTGCATATAAAGAAAATACATCTGACCTCAGAAAACCCCACTCAAATTTTAACTTTGGAAAAAAAAAATAAGACCACATCTGAATAGCAGAAAAGTTATTCTGGCTTTGTGTTTTGCATGACTATTTTTCATGTGCCACACTTGTAAGAGTGAAAATCAGAAGACTAAAAGGAAAATGATGCCACCGTTTCCTTGTCATACCACTTTTTTGGATGATCAGGGTGCTGGAGCTGCAAATCCTTTCCATGAAAGCAGCTCACAGGAAATAATTAGGAAAGAGGGAGAAGGAAATGTCAATGCACATTGTACTTTAGCAGGTAAAGGATGTCAAAGAGACAAAAAGAATTTTTTGAAATGCTGAAAATAAAATATATCTCTGCCTCCAGTCATTTGGCCATATCTAATGGCAAAGATATTGGGATATGAGCTCCAGCCTCTGAAATAGAGTGAAAGCTCTGATAAACAGCTAATAATCTCTGCTTCACATACAGCTATACTAGGTTAATTTTGGATATATCAGAATTTTACCAGAAGCTGGCCCATCATCCTTCTTCCTTTGTAATCTAAGTAGGAATTTTTCTGTTGTTCAAGACCATAATGAATGAAGTTGGAACACAGACTATAAGAATAAGACCACGCCTAGCCAGGCATGGTGGCACATGCCTATGATCCCAGCACTTGGAAGGCTGAGGCAGGGGATTGTTCTGAGTTCTAGACTAGCCTGGGACACAAAATGAGCTCAAGGCCAGCATGAACTGCATGGTGAGACCCTGTATCAAAAAGACACTCACTCATACACACACACACACACACACACCCTAAGCCTAAAATGTTAGATCAGTATTCTCAACCTTGAGCCCTGAGCCCTGAGCTCTGAGCCTTTCATGATGAATATAATAGATCTTTTTATGATGATAGGTTATAAAATTCCCTTATGATCCAAGAGTCAACATGTATATAACACAAAGTGCTTACAAATTTTCAAAAATAATAATGCCTTAATATTTACATAATTTCCAAAGATATTAATATAACCTCCTAACTTGAATATAAAGTAAGAAGAATAAAACAAGAACTTATATTAAAATAATGTGCATTTTGTACAAAAACGTTCAGGTATCCTAGCAAGCTGCCATATGAAGTAGTCAGATGTTTGCGTCTATACTTAGAACCAACGTGAATGCGTCAACCACAAAAGGAGTCAGGTACAGGTGTGTTGCACTGGCAGCTCAGATCCCACAAATGGCGTTGCCATTGGTGATGTAATTCTCTGAAACACTGAGCAACTCTTTGCAGAATTTCTAACAAAACAAATTACAGTCTTTCCTAAATATGCAATATAGTTATATTCCTAGAAATTTAGGTGTATATTAAAACTTTAAAGAACTTTGGGAAAATTTGCACAATGGAGTTTGGTTTCAAACCCAAAGAGTTGTCAGTAGATTCTCCAACTGCAAGATTCTAGCAGAACCCTGGAAATTCATGGGGAAATCAGAACTGTGCTTCCACTCTTGTGGGGCTGCCCTGCATGTGGCAGAACATCTGGAACCATGGACCCATCTTCACTGTCATGCCACCAATCATAATAATTCAAGACATGCACACATAGATTTCAAAAATAACTCCAGAGAGGTGCATTGCTTTTGTTAAGAAAAGTGTGGTTTGTACAGAAAGAACAGAAAAGGGAATGATTCCAAAAAATCAGTGTCGTAGAGCCACATTACTGTGTTGCTGTTGTTGTTGCTGCTGCTGTTCATATCTTAACTGAATGCTATGAAATGCCATTAGAGGATTTTAAGAAAGAAGCATTGTAATGTATAGGTCTGAAATACCATTCTTGCCCCGTGTGGTGTTGTACACCTGTAATCCCAGTACACAGCCAGAGGGGGGAGGATTTCTGAGAGTTCAAACTCAGCCTTGTCTACATAAGGAGTTCAAGACCAGAAGCCTAATAAAATATAATTCCATTTGGTGTGTATAGGATGTATCATAAAGGTAGGAGAGTGGAGGAACAGACATCAGTTAGGGAGTTATTGCAGGTATATTTGAGATAGATCATAATACATTGCACTGGGTGGTAAACATAGATGTGTTTTCAAGATTTATCTTTGAGATATGGACACAACAGATCTTGCTCAAGTGGTCAGGTAGATGAGGGGAAACAGAAAAAAAGAATGGCTTGTCGACTTTCATTTCAACAGCCAGGGACATGGTAGACATTTCCTGAGATGTGTAAGATCAGTGAAGAGGTTGGAGAGAAATAGGAGTTTTCTTTGTTTGGATATATGCTAATATGTCTAATGAATATGCAAATGAAACTGCTACATAAGTAGCCAGTTACATATATGGGCCTGGAATTCCCTGAAGTGGTCATTTGCATGAGTTAAATTAGGGAGAATATATAAGTGGATGGAACATCCACAATAAATCAGTCACCAAGTTCTGTGGTCCCTTTATCTTAGATATTTCCCACTTACCCTCCAACCCAAATGTGTAAACACCAGTCCAAATGACTGCCATTGCCCACAGGGATTAGCCAAAAGCCTCCTAACTGGTTGAAACACATTCTTCCTCACCAACTCACAGTTATTCTTCATAAAACACCCAGAGACTTCATAAAACACAAAATTGACCATGTAACTTCCTTGTTTAAATCCTTTTAATGTCATCTATTGCCTTTAAAATAATGAGAAAATTACCAGTTTGAATCTTGCCTTAGTTAATTTTCTCTCATTGCTGAAACAGAGTACTGATGTCCAAAGTTCAAGGAGAAAGGCCTAATTAGCTCACAGCTTGGAGAGGTTTCCATCCATAATGGGCTGGTTCCAAGTGGGGGTGGCTTGGCAGAGGGGCATTGCAGAGGAGAAACAGCTCATGGTGCTGGAAGAGAACAAAAGCAAGCTGGGGAGCAGAACAGACAACCTCTTTCACTCCTTACATTGTATTCAGTATACCAGGATTAGGGCAGTGCCAGTCCAATCAGTGGGTTGATCCAGCAATTAAATGCCATTAATCTCAGCACCCTTAATCCCAGTGTCCTTAATCCCAGTGCCCTTAATCCCAGCATTGCATCATGAACCAATTTTACACTCTAGATTCAGCCTAGAATCACTCTAGATTCACTCTAGGTAGGGCTCTGAAAAAGCCCTATGACTGAATGAGGCTTTGGGGAACATTCAGTCACAAACTGTAGCATATCTTCACTACCTTAACATATCACCTCATGCTAGTGTTCCTTGCTTTCAACAGCTGAATTTCTTTTGGTTCCTTTGATATACCCAAATATTTTCTACTAAAGGGTCTTTACCTGGGATATATTCTCTGCTTGACATCATTTCTCTTCCATGGCTCCTTGTCCTTCACTAGGCAAGTGGCTTTGAATTTTCACTGAAATATCTCTCCATCAGTAAGTCTTCCTTCATCCTTGCCTGTCCCCTTGCATCTCATCTAGAGAAGATGGCCATCAGATGCTCCCTTAGCATCTAGCATTTCATTCCAACATCACCAAAGCTTGAAGAGAAGTCTCTTCTTTTCCTAGACTAAAATTTAATGAGGACACACACGGTATCCCTAGCCTCCAGTAGAGTAAGAACATAATACTTGAATGAACAAACTAATGAATTAAAACTCCTGTTGTTTACCACCTTATTGAATCTGAAATCCCAGAAAAAGTCTATGCATAAAAACTTTAAGATTGAAGTATATTAGATGTAAGTTAGGCTAACAATAAATTATTATGATGAAAACATTCTAAAAATTCAATAAAATATTAGGATGAAACATTTCACAATGTATTGAGAATAACTTTGGGGCACAAGAATCAAGATCAGTTTGTTTCCCAACATTCCACATTTTCAAAAAAATCTAAAATTTTTACTTGATACAGTGATTTTTGAAAACATTTGTTTTTAATCATACAGGGTCTTGCTATACAGTTCTAACTCATAGTGATCCTCCTTTCTCAGCCTTCCCAGAACTGGAATTACAGGGATGCGCCACCATGCCCGGTTTCAGGGCCGGACACAGTGCACCCGGAATGGCATGGGGTACTGGGATCCGAACTCAGGACCTCGCACTTACCAGGCAGGTACTTATGCTGCCGAGCTACCTCACCAGCCCAGAAAGAATTTTTAAATATCAGAAAAATTTTTAAAAATCATTTACTGCTTGTATTTGTTTGTAGAAAAATTATATACTCAAGTAGGAACTCAAAAATTAATCCTTATCTCTCTCACCTGTCATTCTCAAAGGAGTGATCTTGTTTGAATGTCCCAACCTGTGGGTTAGTCAACGAAGGTCACCTGGGAGAGGAGCGGGGAATGGAGGAGGGGGACAAAGGACAGGAGACGGGAGAAATGGCGACAAGACAGGGTCAACAGGTATCTAGGCAATGGAGGAAGGTCCCACCCCTGGGGCATAGCACGTGATTCACGGGAAATGGGCAAGGTGGTAAGGAGCAGAAACTTAACTCAGCAGGGGAATAGAAACTTTAAAAAATGGCTGACACTATTATAAAATGGATACCAGTTAATGACTTCCCACACTTGAACTTTCAAATTTTATTAGCATTTGAAACCTTTATTATTTTTTTTTCTATATTTTAGGGAAGGGTCTACAGGGTGTTCAGGGTCTCACTACTAGATCAGACTCATAGTGATAAGCCTGTTTACAGCCTCCCAAGAGCTGGGATCACAGGTGCACGCCACCACGCCTAGTCTCAAATGCCATCTCAGCGCACCCCGGGGACGGGCCGGCAGGCAGGCCTGGAGATCTAACTCCTGGTGACTGTGCCTGCTTGCAGTTGAAACCTTTAATTCTTAACTGAAATCTCATGGGAAATTTGATACCAGGAAAAAGAAAGAAAAATCCCACAATTTCAGGTTGAAGCAGGGTGAGAAACAAAAGCATCCTACTTAGACTGTGCCACAGCCACACCACACGCTGTCCTGGAGCAGCCTGGATATAGGTCTTTGAACTTGGGTAAAGGAGAACAGTTCAAAATCCATGCTGCAGTCGAAGCAGAGCGAAGGGCAGGAGGACCCAAGCCCTGTAGTACAAAAGAGAAGCTACAAGTAAGTTCTAAGTCCTAAAGACATTGTAGATCTGTATTGTTTTAAACAACACAAGCTGATTCAAAAATATCTAAGAAGTAGGGTCTTTCACTAATGGAAAAGGTGGCATTTGTTACTATGTATTATTTATATAAAACAATGCGTTTCATTTTGGCATAGTCATAAATACATATAGCACAATGTGTTTTCTTTACTTCTTTTCCTCCCTCCTTTCTTCTTTCTAATAGTCTTCCTTCTACTGTCATGTCATCTGTTTTAATTAATATTTTTAAAAATATGAGAGAAAAAATGCAACATTAGTCTCTTTGAGTCTAGCCTATGCCTCTTAATATGATGATCTCTAATTCCACACATTTTCATATAAATGACGTGACTATTTTTTATGATATTCATCAACCATTTATCTGCTGACAGGCACTATGGTTTTCCACAATTTAGCTATTGTGGATTATTCTTCAATAAATACATTTTCACTTTTAATTCTTTCAGGAATATACCAAGGAGAAGTATAGCTGGATTAAGCAGTAGTTCTATTTTTAGTTTTCTGATGGATCTTCATAGTGGCTATACTAGTTTACATTCCTAAAAGGTGACATTTAAAAAGATATTTTTAGCATAGCATGGTAGAACAGGTCTATAATCCCAGCCATTCAGGAAGCTGAGGTAAGAGGATCAAAAGTTTTAAATAGCTTGGGCAACTGAATGAGTCCCTATCACAAAATAAAACAATAAAAAGGGTTGGAAGTATAGCTCAGGGTTAGAATGCTTGCCTCGTCTGTGCAAAGCCCAGGATTACTAGAAAATAAAAAAGATGTTTTTAAAGATTGATTTCATCTTTTTTCTTTTACTTTCCATTCCTTTTTAGAAAAAAACAATTCTAAAAGCATCAAGAGAAGTTGGACCAGGTAATGTATTCCCGCAAGGATGGAGGGGATATGGCTTAGAGCAGGATCCAAAACTTTCAAGTGGGTTCAGAGGGGCTCCTGTGGGGAGAGTGGGAACTGTGGTTGGGCATGAGGACTCCGAGCTGAGTGAGATGGAAAGCAAACATTCACATTTGGGTTACAGAAAAGGGTGACAAAGCTCAGGCAGATCCAGGAGGCATTTGTGTAGGCTTGGGTGAAGGTGATATTTGGAAAAACCACTACATAGTGGGAGATTTGGTAAATAAATAAACATTGTAAGGGAAAAAGGAATCAGTTCTCTCACTGTTACAGAAAGGAGCTACAAACGTGGAAAATGGGAAAATCTAAATAAACCCTGTGTAGGGCTGGAGATAAACTGGAGTTGTTGGTGTATAAAGTCATGATTTCAATATAGAGATCAACATGTATCAATAAACATATCTAGAGAAAGTTCTATAAATAAATAGATACATTGAGATACAAACATGGATATATAAAGAAATAAATATAAGATAACTGGAAACAGTGACAATTCAATAGCAATGAGCACATAATAATTATTTTCTAAATGCCCTCCGTCAGTAAATGTAATTAGACCTTTTGGAGAAATGACCCATTCTAGGCCTAAGGCAGAAAATCACATGTTCAACCTAGAATGCTTTTTCATCCCAAAAGGCTAGGAAGTGATTAGAAACCATTGGTGACATGTCAAATGGGCACAGAAGCTAGCTAGAAAGGAATGCCATTGGACAAAGCTGAGACAATTCAAACATCAAATGAACAAGGACAATTGCAAATTGTAAGTAGTTCAATAGAAAACAGTAAGTCCTTACACTGCAAACTAAATGAGTGAATAAGTTGAAAGTGAGATGGGGAAATTACCAAATGAGTCGATATGAGACCACATATTTACAAAGCTTCTTTCCAGAAAATACTTAAAATTACATAGGAGAAATGAATAATATTACAGTGGACAAAACCGGTGGACACTCCTTATCCATGATGCAAATCCACAGTGACATCAATGACATGACAAGTCAGACTTGTATGTTCCCCAAACAGTGCAACGAAACCCAGCATCACTTCTGCAACACTGCTGCCAAAGATGCAAAATAACTTGAATCTATTCTCCAGCAAACATCACACAAAGCAAAGCTGGGGGGCCTCCTATAGTCTTCAAAAGTGGCAAGATTGAGAAAGGCAAGAAAAGGTGATGTAATTGCTTTAGACTGATGAAGACAAAAATTACATAACAACTAAATGCAAGATGTGACTCTGAACTAGGTATTTTTACTCCAGTGAGACATAATTGGAAAAAAAAAATATGTCTTGGGAAAAATAAAGCTTGAATGGTGATGTACGGTAGCAGCTCCTTGATTTTAATGAGTATGCTGTGGTCACTGACCAAACATTCTGGTGGCGGGAGACACACACTAAAATACGCTAAGCTGATGGGCACGACACCAGCAACTTGCATTCTAATGGCACAGAAGAATTAAACATTTTCACATTCCCACTTTTTCTGTATGTTTTAGATTATTTTGGGACTCTAAAACCTTGTAACAAGAACAACAACAAAAAGAAACAGTGTCAAGGATTCAATTTCAGTTAGGAATACCTTATAGCCAAATCAAAGTCCATGGTCTGTCTTCCTCCCCCCTCCTCCTGCTGCAGGCCTCACAAAGGTGACCCAGCCTCCCAGCTGTAAGGTTCAGGCCTCCCTTCTCATGCACCTGTCAGGCAGAACATAAGGAACCCTATTTTCCACTTCAAAGTCTCTCTCAGCCACCTTTTCAGGTGTTGGTATTTTTGCAGCTTTTCTTCCTTGCTTGCCATTTAGAAATGATTGCCAGGCCCTGTTTTACACCAGCTACCTGGATTTAACCCTTGGCTTTTCACCAGTCTTTCATTTTTTTCATTTTTAGTCAGTCAACAAAATACTAAAAAATATTCAGTGAGTATTAAGTATCTATATGGTAGACACAGACTAAAGACACAGCTAACTCTTTTCATGAGCACTAGGAATTGAAGTGGACAAGACTGGCACTTTTCAGGTAAAGATTGTGTCCAAGGCACCAATTATTTATCTTCACAGACATGCACACACATACACACACAAAAAAAATTAGGAGGTGAAAGATAATAAACAAGAGGACTTAGAGATGGTAGTCATCTGATACCATCCCCATCAGAATGGACAGACCTGCTCTAGAAAAGTCAGGACCTAAACCTATTAGATTTCTATAACTTATAGAAATAGTTGTCTTAATGCCCAATGAAAACAAAGCATCTCATTGGCTTGTAATGTTTCTAAATCAATTCTATTAAAAATACCATAACATCTTCTTGCATCATTTACATAATATGAAGAGACTACATAAAAGAGTTTGGAACAGTCTACTAAAAGCCTAGATTTAGTGCTATGTGCTTTGTGATTTCTTTTTTATTCACCATATCAGACTCATAGTGATCTGCCTATTTACAGCCTCCCAAGAGCTGGGATTATAGGCACACGCCACAACATCCAGTCTCAATGCCATTTCAGCTAGCCCTGAGACAGGGCCAGCACGGAAGACCTGGGGATTGAACCCACTACCCCTGCGCCTGCTTGCAGGCACTTTAATCTACTGAGCTATTTGGAGTGATCTCTTGATTTTTTTTTAGCAATATCCTCGCACTCCTAGTGAATGAGTGAAGGTGTGCAACCACCCTCTTTAGGTCCCTTTAAGTGTCCCACATAATTCACAGGACTTGTCCTGTCATTCATAAAGAACACATCCACAATCCTGTAAAAGTTACACACACACACACACACACACACACACACACACACACACACACACTTCCCAGACCGAAGTGCTTCTGAAGGATTAAGGGAAGACTATTCTACTGCAGATTCATGTATTGCTTTCCAAACTTCTCAAGGAAATTCTGCAGCCAATAACTTGCCTAAGCTGATTTCTACATTGTACGTTACATATTATAATTTAAAATTAAATTTTGATTTTATTTTAGAAATTACAATGACATATGTGCTTAAAACACAAGATCTAGCCAATCTTGTCTAGACAAGCCACACAATAGCTCCATCCAGATCTCATGGCTATCTAATACTCACAGTTACTCCCACCCTGTTGGGACCATACATCTCAAGGGGATGATATCTAGTTTTACTTACCCAAATAGCCACCTCTATGACCCCTTCCCTTTGCATATGTGAAATTCCTGACTCCTTTAGCTTAGTCTATTTAAAACTTAATCAGCTTGCCCACTCGCTGTGCTGAAACAAATCCTACATAAAACAAGCCTCAGTGTTCTCTACTTCCTAATTAATAAAAACTGCTGATCCTCACTAAGTTCCTCACATTCTCAGTGTATTAGAAAGTGTCTCCTGCCCCATGTTAGCACATATATTTTTGCAGTCCTGATGAGAATAAATATACCACTAGGTCTCATGGAACAGAAAGAGAAACAAATAAATAAATTGATGTTAATCTTTATGGTTTGCAGGCTCCCTACTGAAAATATCTTTACACATTGTACTGCAAACGGTGTTGAGGAAAGTTTATTTAGTTGGAGGTAAAATACAAATTGTTATCTAATCATTTTTTCTCCATAATTTTATTGAGAAACAAATAGCAATGAGACAGTTTCAAACCAAATTGTTAGGACAGTTTCAAAAACTAACACATTGTATAATTTTTCCTAGTGGTTAATTGCTGTACAAGATGAAGACATGATATTCTATTTACAAACACCATTAGAGCAAATCTCTCTATTCATTAAGAGAATGTAACTATATATCTATCTTAACCACTTTGAATACACAGATACAAAATGGACATTCATCTGTATCCCCTTTTTTTGTTAAGTTCCATCATTTAAATAGTATAGGCGTGTAAACTCAGCAAAATATTCTAAAAGAGTTCAGTAGTCCATAATAGTATTGAGTCTTCCATTTCACTGGCAATGTCAGAAATTGTTGACCTGAGTCCCCTACAGCTCTACATAACACCATGACTTTACTTCTTATACTTCGTTTTTATACTTTTCTGCTGGATGGTTAAGACCAAGGTAAAGCAGGACCTATGCAACAAGGGTTGTAGCTGTTGGGTCTTATAAGGTCAGTGAAATTCCCTCAGGATTTATCCTGAGATCCTGTATCTCAGATTGTAGATCCTTTGTCAGTGTCAGCCATGTGGATGAGTCACGGCCATTGCTTGGCCAATGTGCTCTCTGTGAAAGCCTGAGAGAATGTTTTCTCTCCATGTGACTCTCCTTAGGCACACTCTACATCATCGATCACTTTCCTCTTTGGCCCCATAATCTCCTTGATCAGAAAATTAGGGACACTACTGAGTTACATGACGTTACAGTACAAGTTCTCATATGTCCTGAGTCTTAACTGACCTTGGAAAGCTAGGGCCAAAATGTTGGCTTTCCTTGCAACCCTCCTTTTTCTCTAATTTTGATCTGCAAACTTACATTGTTAACCATCCAGAAGACAAGCTTATTGTTATTACCAAAGATGTGGATTTTTTTTTTTTTTTCAGAATGAGGGATTGAAATCAGGCCCTTGCACTTGCCAGGGAAGCGCTTATTCCACTGAGCCATCTCCCCAGCCCTGTTATCCAATCTTATAACTCTAGTTACTCAAAAGCAGACTGGTTTATACTTTTGCACTCAGTACACCATTGCAACTCAACACAAAAAAGCTCACAAAGGTTGTAGGATAAGCTTTAGCACTGTGGAAATCAAGAGCCTTGTCTTAATGCCTAATGAAAACAATTTCATTTCTCATTTAAATCTAACTTTTGTTTTGCTAAAACTCAAAACAACTGCTAAAGTTTTCTTTCATTTTTTTTTTAAATGTGCTCTTTTGGAGATGCTATTTAGGAAGTGGGTATAGATCGCATAATCCAAGCAAGGTCTGGGATTAATCAAGTTTGGATTACAGTTTTTGCAAACTTCACCTAATGCTGCCTCACCCCTCCTAGCATGTACATTCCAGGGTCCCTATGTGTAGCAGAAAATGCCCCTACACACACACACACACACACACACACACCCCAGCCTGTATACTTTAGTTGCCCAGGTGATAGTTCCTGTTGCAGTTCCAAGTTGCTTCCTTCTCTTAGAAATGGCTGATCACTGTGACAAATACTGTAAGAATCAATCATACTAAGAGATAATGAACTCTTCCTGCTTGTCAGGTCATGATTCCCAACACATCCCTGTTGAATTCCAAAAGCCTGCCAAAACCTGTACTCCACTTTTTAGAGTGAGGTTCTCTGGTTTTATTGGTAATCTCCTGCTCTGCCCAGGTGAAAGTGCAAATTGATACAATCACTGTGGAGATCGGTGCAGAGATTCCTCGAAAAACTAGGATTAGAGGTCCCATTTGACCCAGATATTCCTCTTCTGTGTATTTTTCCAGAAGAACTGAAAATATCAAACCACAGTAATATGTGTAAATCCATGTTTATAACAGCACAATTTGTCATAGTTAAATCTTGGAAACAACCCAAATGTCCATCAACTGAGGAATGGATAAAACAGATGTGGCATTTTTATACAATGGAGTATTTTTTAATGTATTTAGCACAGGGTCTATAGGGTCTCACTACACAGATCAGACTTATAGTGATCCTCCTGTTTTCAGCCTCCCAAATGCTGGGATTACAGGCACGCACAACCACATCTAATCTCAGTCCTCATCTCAGTGTACCCTTGGGGCAGGACTGGCATGGCAAGCCCAGAGATAGAACCCTGACCACTGCTATACAATGGAGTATTACTCAGCTATAAAGAAAAATAAACTTGAGGCTTTTATAGGTAAATGATGCAACTAGAGACCATACTCATATGTGAAATAAATCAGACCTGCGTGTGTAAACATCATGTTACCTCCTAGTGTAAGAACCTGAAAGAGTCAATCTAGAAGGTACAGTAGGTACTATAAAAGGGAAAGAAATCACTCAAGAGGAAAGAACAACTGAGATGAGTAAAAAGAGAAAAAGAAAAATAGAAGGAAAAACTGTGTGTGTGTGTGTGTGTGTGTGTGCGCGCGCGTGCGTGTATGGCTAACATGATTGTACTAATAATTTCTTTTGTTTATTGAAGGGAGAGGTTAATGCTTAAAATTTTTATTTTGACCAATTTTGCATGCTTATATCCGATAATTTGAACCACTACTTTGAAGACAACAATGAGCAATATAACAACCATTCTTTGATTCCTATCATCTTGTTTTCTGAAATTTTATATTGTTTCTAATGTTTTGTTTATTTTTTATTCACTTTAAAATGAAAATTCCAAGCAGCTGAAACATATCCACTACTCATAAAAAACTTCCTACACTTCTTTCAATCACTTTTAATATTAATTATAATGTAATGAGATGGGTCCTGGATCTGCCAATCTAATATTATAGTACAAAAATGATTACAACAAAAAGAATTACACAAAAGTGTAAGAGGGAATCTATGAGGTTTAAGATTCCTTCCTTAAACCTCTACTCCCTCTGAGATCTGGGTCCGTCAAGTCTTGGCAGCCTTCACAGTCCTGAGCTTCAATTTTTATTTCTCTTTCATTGTAGAAACACCAGACGTTCTCCTGGTTCCCTGCCTCTTAGCTGCAGCCCTGTGAAGGATTTGATGCCTTCCTCCACAGGCCAAGAATTGATAAATGACTCTGAAGGAAACCATTTCACAAAATGATGGTTTATCTCTCAATAATTCCTTTTTTTTGCTAGCTACTTGGCCCTTTCTTACCTTAGCTGTTCTCCAGATTCTTCCCACAAATCACATTTCATCTTTTGTCCAACTCTTCTGTCATTCTCAGTGAGAATCTTCTTCTGCCATAGTCTAGTATATCACACACTTGGGGATCTTTTTTGATGAGCTTTTAATCTCAGCATTCATCACAGTTTAAAAGAATGCAACTTAAGTGCAAGTTTGTAAAATAATTTGTAACTCTCATCTCCAATTTTCTATGGCATCTTATTATCTGCTGTGATAGGATTTGAGTAATGTGGAAAGGGTGTGCCTGCTACAGAATGTTTTATTCACGTATACCTGTTATTTAAGATCCAGCTATAGAAAATGTGTTCCTGAAATTGTCTCTGTTAATATATAAATGTCTCTAGAAGATTGGCAGTTAGAAACACTAATGATGACAGAGATCAGACTTTTATAGGAGAAGGAAAATAGAGGCAAGCTATGAGTCTGGGTCTTGCTACAGAGGGAACCACAAGACCAGACACAGCTGGACAGCCAGGAAAATGGGAGGAAGGCCCATTGTGTGCGGGGAGCACCCTGAGACACTCAAGTTTCCCTACATCATAGAGGCTCCAATCTGTCAGGTGAGCATGTTCCCTCCACTGGAAAGTACACAATGCCCAGCGTGGCTGGCCACTTTTTCCCAGGACTGATGTGGAGCAACTCTGTCTGCAAGATTCATAGAAAACGAGGAGCCCTGCAGAGCCTCAGCTAGTTTCTGCTTTCCTACATTTCTATTTACTAGACTAGTGCTTTTATTGACCCAATAGGATGAAAATTTTGTGTGCATTTTCCCTTTAATAATCATGAAACTTATGAGTTTGCACAGGAAAAGTAACAAATATTAGAAATGAGGCTTGATCATTTAGCGCTCAAGCTGTCAGCAACATGTGCTGAATCAAACACCTTCTCTATGCTCAAAGTTTGCTTTAGATTTGTTTTGGAGCACAGCAAGTTCTGCTGCTCATTATGAAATGCTGTTTCCTGTTACCCAGGAAGTGTGAGCTAGTCCACATAAAGCCACTTCATCTAAGAGGCAGAAAAACCACAAACCACTGTACATGGTTGGCATTTGCCATTCCATAGCATGTGCTGCAGCTGCTCCCATCTCTGCTCGGAGACTACACTGACACTTATTATTCAGTGAGCTATACTGGAAATGAATGGAGAGATGAGAAGAAAGCCACAGTGCCAAGCTGCTGCAAGTGGTGTTTTGTTTACTTTCAAACTTGAGTGAAACTCTTTACAACACTGGTCGATCTCAGGCTCTTATGCCAAAGACCAGGAATGCGGCCTACATCTCAATGATTCATCGACAGAAAGCAACAGGAAAATGCTACAATAACAGATTTAAAATTAGGTGAGAAAAAAGAAATAATGTTTGTTAAACTCCTATTATATGTTTATAAGACTTGTGGTTTCATCTTATACCATTTAACTCCAGCAGTACTCTTACAATAGTTGAAATTACTCTCATTTTTATAAGGAATGATTTTAGGCCCTGAAAACCTAAATCACCTGCCCAAGTTGATCCCACTGATGACTGGTACATCTGAGATTTAAACTAGGTGTGTCTGATTTCAAAGTGTCTATGCCTTTTATTGCTCCATGATGTCAAATTATCTACTTTGTATCATTCTGGGTTTTGTGAAGACCATACCACTGTGATAAGCCAAATTAAATGCCTTTTAAAAATCACATGGAGGCATGTGCTCCTTATGTTTCACAGTGAGACAGCCCAAGACATAAATTAAAGCCTGATAATATCATCCTGGCATAAACTGCCATAGTGTGGGCCTCCTCAATTGAAATTCTGTCAAATCCAATCACTTAATTAAAGCCATGGGAATGATGGGAATTTCAATAGCAGGGCACTCTGGGAGCATTCTATAATCTAAAGCAAATACAAAAATAAAGCTACTAGAGAGAACCTATGAAAGCCATAATACATCTATTACCACAGCTGTTTCTCCTCCAAGACTAGGCTCCCTCCTGAGCCTATTATTAAGTGCAAATGACCAAGCTCAGTAACTGTTATTTTTAAAAACATTACTTATCCTGCATTGTGTTCTGAAACTTGTTGACTTATTTTAATTTGCATAATTATAGTAATTTTCTCTTATGTCAATGCCATAGGATTATATTAGGATTTTGCCTTTTATTAAAGGAACTACACAGGTTGAAAAGCAAGCTGTTGTTGTTATCATTTTTGACCCTTTCAGCCAATTGAGATGCAGTGACGATGGAGTGATACACATTGCTAAGTTTATCTGCAGCTCATGACTTGATGAATTGACATACGTATGAGAGACCAAGAAGGGTAAATAAATGAAAAGGATTAGCAAGGTAGGAAAATATAAGGTGATGTCAAAACAAAGGAATGAAAGTGCCTTCTTTTTTGACAATCTTCAAAATATATTTCAGTCTTGTGGCAAGACTATGACATTTTCTTTTTCAGCAACTCAGGGAAAGGCTGGTCTTGAACTTGTGGCTCAAATGGTCCTCTCATCACAGCATCCTGAATAGCTGGGACTGCAGGTGTGTGCCATCATCCTTGGTCACTGCTGCTTAAATTAATTCTCCAGTTATTTCCACCTGCAGCCCAGCTGCCTCAAGTATATCTCAAAATCAAAAATAAGAGACCAATAATGAACTTTTTAAAAAGGTAGGATTCTAGACATGGCTCCTGCCCATCAATCCTACATCCAAAGACTGCTCAAGGAAAGTACATGAATAAAATCTAAGATATCCTCCCTGCTCCAAAAGGCAGATGAAGAGAGAAGTACATAGGCCTACCATGTGCACACTGCCATTTCTCTCTTCTTTTTAAAGTTCTGTGGCTACTCAGTCAGTAAGAAAAGGATTAAATCATTTAAAAAAACCTCAAAGGAGATGAGAAGAGGGATGTCATAAATTTACTGCACTTGGAGATCAGAGTAGAAAGGTTCTGCATGGGCCATTTGTAATCTCCAAATTTCTAAATTTCTTCTAAATACCTCCTACAGAAATACTCATATAAGAACTGTTTGATTTGCCACAAGACCAAATCCAATGTATCTTCTTCTCCTCTGAAATGAATTTCTCTTTAGCAATCTAAATTCTCAGTCAAGTCAGAAACCACAGAATGATCTTAGAATTCTCCATATCTCTGCTCTCCTCCTCCAACAAATGCTGGACCGAGGGCCCAAGCAGCCAGAGTGTGTCACTAGTTCCTTCCATTACCTGTCTCCAACATCCCTACTCTGGCCTTTTCCCATCTGCTCATCAGAGACAGAAAGGTCATGAAGACAGACGCCTGAGCTGACACACAGCACCTGTAAGCAGAGAAAAGACCATATTAATTCATAAAATGATATCTTTGATTTCATTTCCCTTGTCTTCATACTATGTAAGCCCTTATTACACTTACCTGGACAATCATATTGTGTTTGAGGCTAACAGCTCTCAAGTAAATTAGTCCTAAGAGTCTCTTTCGTTATTATCTTTCACTGCTATATATGTATACATACAACCCAGTCAAAACAGTACTCCCATTATCAGAAGACCACTATTCATATCTATGCCTCTTTATTTGTTTCATAGTGGTGTAGTCAAGAATTACAAGGAAGAGATTTAACACAGGACACACAAGTTACATGATTATTTTATAATATTCACCCAAAGGGTAAATGTAAGAGTGAGAAAAATCTGTCTACATACTAGAGACCTAAAAAAAAAAATCCAGCCAAGGACCTGAATCCCATGGCAATGTCCCACAGGTGTCCAGCTGAAGACCTATAGCCTGTAACAATGCCCTGCTTGAGTCCACACAGATGCCTGGAGACCACAACAATGTCTCATGAAAATCTGTATCAAGTATCTGCACTAGGAAGGCCCACAGGTTAGTGGTGGAAGCTAGAAAGTCTGCCCCAGTGGGATGCAGGATCTGTGCCAGCAGGCTGAAGAATCACTCAAAGTAAGCCAGAAATGCTCAAAGTAAGGACCAGAGCTCCCCTGAAGAGAACTGCAGCCATCCTCAGTGACAGGGAGGCCCTGAGCTTCTCTAACAATGAGAAGAGCTGAATTCATATCAGGAAAGCCAGTATGAAAAGCTTCTCCAGGAAGATCAGCAGTGCACCATCTTCCTCTCCAGCCCTCCTTTTATGGTACTGGTAACAACCCTCACTCAGGTACGTCTTCCACACCCAGAACCACACTGACTCATTTCAACTGGGTGTTACAAGTTGACCACTGGTTAATCCACCACAGGTAGTATTACAGTTGATATCTAGATGTCCCCCCACACACACATAGCCTCAGGTGGTCATGAATGGGGCTTTCTGGAGGTAGCTATAACTAGGGTTTGTGATTTATGATTAAAGGTAGGATTCCGGAAGGTGTGAGCACTGCATATCCTAAGGCTGAATAGTCTGGATGAAACACAAGGCAGAGAAGCAGGCCGCTGCCCTCAGTTGCTACTGATTGCCTCCTGCGACCTGTGTGCTGCCCCTGTGCCTCACCATCTTGCTTGGAGCTAAGCAATTATGGACTGAAATCTTGACAGTGAGCCAAAGGAAATCTCTCCTTTTTTAACTTTTAGGTATTTTGTCTTAGCAATAAGAAAAGTAACTAAGATGGTGTGTATAAGTATTTTAGTAAAACCCTGTGTCTAAAATAAATAAATAATTTTTTGTCTGCTTGACCTATCTTTTTGGGGTAAGAAGGTGTTCAGGTCTCCTGTTAAGATGGTGATATTGGATATTAGATTTTTCATGTCCATTAAGATTTGTCTTATATAGGTGGGTGCTCCCATGTTTGGTGTATACATATTTATGACTGTTACCTCTTCCTCTTTTATTTTTCCCCTAACCAGTATGCAGTGGCCTTCTTTATTTCATTTGATTGCTTTTGGTTTGAAGTTCAAACTGTCTGCGAACAGGATTGCTACCCCTGCATTTTTCTGAGGTGCTGGGGTATGTAGTATTACTTTCCATCATTTGGCTTTTAGCCTATGAATTTCTTTATGAGTTAAGTGTGTTTCTTGTATACAGCATATTTTTTTGGATTTTGCTACCTAATTCACTCTACCAGTTTATTTCTTTTAATTGGTGAATTAAATCCATTTATGTTGATGGTTATAATTGAGATGTATTGACTTATGATTAACATGTTATTTACCTGATGTTCTATGCCCCTTTTCTCCTGTGTTTAATTGTTTGCCCTATATCAGGTTATTTTACTGAATTCAAGTACCTACAATCTTTAGACTAGTTTCAAGTATGAAAAGGTCCTTTAAAGACTTCTCCAAATACAGCTTCTATAATTGCAGTGGAACACCCATCTCTGAAAAAAAAAGGGGGGCATATTTTTATAGCCACAAAACTAGGAAATTGATCAAACATATGTAGGTGGGACTTGGCCCAGTGCCTAAAGCAAACAAGCTACCTCACTCCTGAGATGATCATCTTGTTTGGTTAAGGTTAGCTATCAGTTGCTAGGCAACCTAGTGTCATGCGTTACTAACGTCACAAAAGTGTAAATAAAGGATAGTTTTGTTGAGAAAAAAAGGGAGAGGAAGAAAAAATATGCATATATGTATACACAAGAGAGTTAGGATAGATATACAGCTACTTTCTCTTAGTTCACTGAGAATAAAAGCTTGTACTAATATTGTTTGGACAAGATAACATGTCTGCATCTTGTCCTCTGAATACTATGAAGACAACAATATGTAATGTATTAGTTACTGTAAATATCCTACTAACCTGTTTTGAAACTGTTTCATTGCTATTTTATCTGTTTTTTTTTTCATTAAAATGGATAAAAACTAAAATAAACAAGACAAGAAAGTGGAAGTTCAGTGAGGACCCAGCAGCATGGGCAGATCTGATGTAAGTTGAGACTCAAGCCCAGCCCTGTTTTCTTCATCCTCACGCTCTTCTCTCTGCCTTGCACCAAAAGAAAAGTTTTTAAAATCTGTCCTTATGAAAACAAGACATAGTCCTAGGAAAAAGCAAATAATGATTTAAATACAGCATTTTCTAAATCTTGATCTTTTAATCTACAGTTTAACAAACTTTCACTGAAAAGAACCAAATAGTAAATCACTTGGGTTTGTGGGCAATATAACCTACACAGATCTGCCATTAAAGCAAGAAAGTGGCCACAGAAAGTATGTGATGGTTTGAGCAAAACTCTGGAGACTTCATAATATCAGACCTCAGCCTGATTAAGTTTAAAGATGAAAGCTTGCAGCTCCCATTAACATTACCAATAAATGTCCATCCGCTTTCTTGGCAAAGAAGCAAGCAAAGTGTGTTGTACCCTAGGTTAAGGCCATTTATTAGCTAGTCACTCATATCACACTTGTACTACATACTTAGGGCATAGTATTGCATAAAACATGGAAATTGGCAAAATTACACATAATTACAACCCCGAAACACATGTTGTTCCCTCAACAGAAATTGAGATAATCTGCTCTAACATGATTTTTAAAGAGTGGAAAGCATTTTTTGCTGTAGTTGTTTGAATATAGGATATGTAATTAACAGATTTTAAATCTGGGAAATAAATAAAGACAAGTGCTTGTGATCTTTGGCTTCTGCATCCTTTTTCTTGAAATAAATCGATCTGATCCAGTGAGTGCACACATCTGGTATCTAAGACTATAGGACTATAGGTGACTCATTAATGAGTTGATCTTTTATGAGGAAATGTCTGGTACAAAATCATAGCACACAGGATATAATTTATTTTTAATAGAGGTGAATTCCATTTTCATATAAGCTAGTGAAAATATTTATTCAAACATAACAGCCTATATACACACAAAATTTCTACCTCCCTTATAAGCTGGTAGAAGATGGATCACTAAGAGCTTCAGATAGACTTTGAAGTTGTGGTAAGCTCACACAACGTAACACTGTGATTGAATGTAAGAATATCTGGCGCACTTCTTTGCTGTCCCTCTTAGAAGCCGGGCCCATCTCCACAATAGCAACTTGGTCACTGGGTCTAATTTTCTCTCATGCTCATGGTTTAGCATACCCATTGGTCTGATATTGTTACCTATTTTTCAGATATATCTTATTTGTGAAATATTACAAATATTTGGAATGGGATACATGTGATTCAAAGCCCTAGTTTCATTTATAATTAGCTATGTGATTGTTGCCCAACTGTTCTCCTCTGAATTAGTTTCAAACAGTAATAGTAGATACCTATTTATAAGTTTGGTTGGTTTTTATTTAGTAATCAACGTAACCATGGTCACTATATCACCTACATCAGTACTTTCATGCTTTGTCCTTTAAAAAGTTTTATTCTACTTTCAAATTTTGTCTTCATCATCTTTCATAATATTTACAAGTTTCAAATTCTTTACCATTTTTATGGGGTATTATAATTATTTGATTTCATAACATGTCTTGCTTCTCAACTAGATCAAGATTCTATGAAATTATCTTGAAGAAAACTTTCAAATAGATATTAATTTAATACTATTTGAATATTTAAAGGTCAAGAAAATTATTCTGTGCTTACCTTTTTTAGTTTGCTTTTCAGACATGAGGCATAGTAACATAAATAAAGAAGAAAAATGTGCATTAAGTATATTTTCCCATGCTTATGTATAAACACTCTTTCTAGAACTCTAGTCCTATAATGGGAAATGGGAAAAAATGCATCCCCATGGAGAGATGTCTAAAGCATATGATGGGATTAAAAATAATGAAAATATTCTTCAGATACTGAGAAAGGTAGGATATGGGTAGGTCTGATTCGTTGTGTCAAAGGTAGGTTTTACTTTTTTGCTTTTTTTTTTTTTATTGGAAAAGGACTACTGGTCCCACCTGAAAGTACCATTTCTCAACTCATAACCCAAAGTGACTCCTATAGTTAGGTAAATGAGGATACTGTACTCTTTTTCAGGATCTGTAGGAGCATGTGGTTTTCTTTTACTAATTGCTTCTGTCACTAATTGTCCCAGCACCTGTCTACTTGGAATGGTATAGAATTTAAAGCTTATCTTGAAGCATCCTCTGCTTCCTCTCATTTCTACCATTTCTATCATCTGATAGAACTGACACAATTGAGACTTAACTCTGCATAAGAAATTTCTTTAATTATATCTACTCTGATCTCTCCTTTAATCCCTGCTGTGTATCACTGAATAGTATGTCATCCAAAGACTACTTTCTATACTACACTGTCTGGTGAATACATTTAATGACATTGTGCTATATTTCTATTAGATCAGATGTGATCATTTCCATAAAAGTTATCTCAAAACATCAGGTTCTTCAACACAACAGAAATTCTATTCATGTGGCTACCCAATGTGGATCTCCCTTATCTACTGTCCCCTTCAAGTGATTCTGCATTAGGTAGAGGTTTACAGAGCCAAGGTTATTTTGTCTTTCATCACTATGGAAAAAGGAATATAGAAGTTTATAGCAAAGATTTTCATGGGGTAGAATTGGAAGATATACATTAAATTCCTCCATATATTATTAGTTGAAACTCAATCCTATGGCCCACCTAACTGCAAAGGAGTCTGGGAAATGTAGTCCAACTATGTGCCTACAAAGAACAGAAAACAGGGTTAAATGAACACATAAACACCTGCAGCTATCCAGATACAGTGTAAGCAATGAGACCAAACCATACGGACTTGTAAAATGAGACAGCACAAAACAATCTATAAAGTTCTTACCTATGAGCCACCTTTCCTCATCTTCACCATTTAATAAGGTCTGATCTACTTATGTTTATAGCTTCCAATTCATAGATGAAGAAAATAAAGTTCATAGAGCTAATAACTTGGCCATGAGTCTGTAACAGAAAAGAGTCAGAATCAGAATTCAGAACATTTGGTGCTGACTGTAATATTTCTACTACATTGAACCCATTCCAGGACCTTTGTAAATATTAAAATCTATAAATGCTCAAGTCCCTTATCCAAGATGATATGGTATTAGTTGTATAGCCTACGCATACCTCCAGCATGCCTCAAATACTCTTTATATTATTTTGAATATGTAGTACAGTGTAAATCTGTGGTCCTCAGTTTTTTGGCACCAGGGACCAGCTTCATGGAAGAAATCTTTCCACAGAGAAAGAAGTGAACATTGGGTGGAGGGAGGAGGAAGTGTTAGTTTCAGGATAATTAAATTCCTCACATATGCAGATACACAGCAGGGGGGCTGGAGAGACAGCTCAGCAGTCAAAGCATCTGCCTGGCAAGCCCAAAGACCCAAGTTAGATCCCCAGTATGCATGCCGTGCTGGCCACACCCCTGGGTACACTGAGCCAGCCACAAAACCAGGTGTGGTGATGCACACCTATAATCTTAGGACTGGGTAGGCTGAGACAGGAGGATCACTATGAGTCAGAGCTGCACACTGTACACTTTAGTGAGACACTGTACCAAAAAATTAATAAAT
>NW_004524658.1:6122061-6137198 GCF_000260255.1 Octodon degus
ATATATATATATATGTAAGATTCTCACTCCTGTGAGAATCCAATTCTGCTGCTGACCTGATGGGAGGCAGAGCTCAGGCAGTCATGCAGTGGTAGTGAGCAGCTGTAGATACAGGTGAAGTTTTGCCTCCTCACCCCATCCATTCAACTCTTGCTGTGCAGCCAGGTTCCTAACAGGCAACAGATTGCTACAGGTCCACGGCCCAGGGGGCGGGGATCCCTGGTATAAATGCTATTTAAACAGATTGTTATTATTTAAGACATGGTGACAGTGGAAAAAATTCTACATGTTCAATACATGTTCAGTCTACACATTCAGGAGTTCATATACAGAGGGCTGCTGTACATCAAAGTTGGGACAGACACTTGTAACACGTTTAGTAGGTGTCAGGCACAGACACTGCTCTAGGTATTGGGTTCTAGACATAAGCTGTGTCCTGTGGACCTTATGGCATAGAAACTGTCAGTAGTTTTCAGTACAAACTGTTTGTTGCACTGAGATGATTTTCTCATCTTTCTTTCCTCAGAAACCATATAGTATCACCTCTTTAATCTTTCTATATTGTCTATATTTTTGTTCCTCGTCTAATGCCAGCTACTAGGTTACTCTGTAGCTCCAAAGTCAAGGACATGTATCAGTCTTATTTTTCTGCAGATAATTTGATCTCTATATCAAACCCTATCTTCACTTTCCTTGGCTGAAGACTAGCATCCAGCCCTCACAGTGAGACATGAAATTACATGATGCATTGTACAGTTAAATTTTTTCGTGTCATTTAGTCTTTTTCGCTTCATTAGCTCAGTGTTCCTCTAACAGAATCAACGTCACTTATGTATGTCCCAGAAAGGAATGCAGATATTAAAAACAGTTATGTGAGGCCTATTTGTATGTTTCTTATAAAGTTGAAAATGAAAATATGCTGTTTAATGTTCCTTTAATGAGGTCAGTTGATATATTCCTTTGAAAATGAATTATCTGAGAAAATTTCACTTTAAAAAAGTTATTGGCCAAAGAGATAGTTCATTGGCATAAATATCTGTCTGCCAAGTACAAGGACCTGAGTTAGATACCTAGTAAAAAAAAAAGGGGGGGGGAGGGAAATTGCTCAGTGAAATAAGCAATTCCCCTGCAAGTGCAAGGGCCTGAGTTCAATCCCTGGTTCTGCAAGAAAAATATAAATAACTAAATAAATGTAAAACTTCATTACAAAAATAATAAGAGTTATCTAATTACATTTTTTAAATTGTTTACGAGATATATAGGGCAGACAAGATAGCTCAGTGGAATAAGCACCTACTAAGGCAAGCCCAGGGATCCAGCTTCCATCCCTGGTACTACATGCTAGGCTGGCCCTGTCCCCGGGTGCACTGAGCTGGCAATCAAGTGCCAGCGCTTGGCAGGCTTGAAAACAGGAGGTTCACTATGAGTCTGAGCTGCTTAGTGAGATCCTGCACAAAAAATGACAGAGAGAGAGAGAGAGAGAGAGAGAGAGAGAGAGAGAGAGAGAGAGATTTTTCCTTAGTTTTTTGTTTAAAATAAACAATTTAAATAATACAGAATTTCAAAACAAGATGATAGAAAATGAACAATGGCTACTACTGCATGCAGTTATCTTCAAAGTAATTGCCCAGATTACCAGACATAGAAATGCAAAATTTATTTTTTGCTCTGGATCCTCCAGGTTCTGAGCAGCAATCCCTCTTATTTAGTATGTTTGCTTTCTTTTTTACAGGATTGTGATTCTTTACAAACAACTCAGTGACATATATATTAACATCTCTCAATTTACATGTTGGTTAGGTTCCTGGAAAGTGGCAAGTGATTCAAAAACACTTAAATCAAACTGAAACTTTGCATAATAAAAAAGGAAATACATTCTGATAGGTTAAGACAATCCAGTTTATATAGTTGGTTTTTTCCATATCACATCAATATGAACCATAAGTAAACAGTTTATGTAAATGTCTGAACATATTAAAAATGTTTATTCATGAACAGAAACACACTCCCCAAAACTGTCCAAGAGATCTACAATAGGCATAAACTATGAAACCAATAGGAATTCTTGCATATAAAGTGAGGCACACCTATGTGAAGCTCGAAGCTGTGCTGCTCATTATAACACCTCCAAGAAGGCATCTGGGAGCCTAGCCTTGCACTCCACTGCTGGTAACCTGTTTTTATTTGTCTGTGGTCTGAGGGAGCACATTACATTTTTCAGTCATGGTTTCACTTGAGATGCTCACAAGAGTTTAGAAGACCTAAGTCCAGAATATCTAAAAGGGGAAGCATGGTAAGTCAGAGGACTTCAGATAGTGGACAAGCGATCACTGTGCACTATTGTGAAAGAAATGTCACATGCTATCAGCCTGGACCAAGGCCGGGCCCTCAACTTAGAGAAGGAATACCTTATATATAAATTTATAAACTGCCAAATAGACTAAAAACACATAAAATAATTTTAACTTTAAACTTTCAACTCCTCTAAATCTTAATTTTTTCCCTGTGAAATCATATTAATACACCTATGTTTTGAAGTTGTGATAATTAGATAAAATAGCATAGAGTGTTTATCAGAATACCTGACGTAGTTTACACTCATGAAGTATTAGCCATTGTTACTGGGTATTATGGAGACATGGTAGATACCAAAACAGAAATGTTTACTGATGGCTAGTCTATTCTTAACCCTTCAAACCAGCCTTATATACACATTAACCCCCCCCAACTGATGAACGGAGTTTAAGAAATAACATCAGACAATATTTGTTCTAACTCTTTCTGTGGAATCCCCACATTGTGCCCTAAGATTGGAAAACAACCACCAGCTTTTGTTTTGTTTTATTGTGGTACTGGGGATTGAACTCAGGACCTTGTACTTGACAGGCAGGCACTTATGCTGCTGAGCTATATCCCCAGCCCCTCTGAGCTATATCCCCTAACCACCAGTTATAATGCAGAAGTATATGCATCTGTCTTATGGGATCAACAGTGTAATAATTACTTTCCTACTTCACACACCCTAACTGCAGGTATTTTTAAGTTCATGGGTGCTCAGTGATACTTAATGACCTAGATTCCTAGTCATAATACTAATCTCAAAACAGAGCAGTAACCATTAAGGTGCAAGAGGCAAAAAATGAAAAAAAAAAATCTCTCTTCTCTCAGCTCATTTGCAGATGGAGGAATGAAAGATAACTGCCTCAAGTCACTCATGGTTCAAACTGCCCCTGCCCCAGGACAGTACTGTCTGAATATTCACTTAAACTAAGCAAAACCACCTGCCAAGTAAGGAGAAAGAAAACCTAGTCATGTGTTTCTGTGCATAGTGTTCCAGGGGCCACAAATTGTAAATGACACTTTCAAAGCTGAAGTCTTTTTTTTTTTTGCAGAACCGGGGATTGAACTCAGGCCCTTGCACTTGCCAGGGAAGCGCTTATTTCACTGAGCCATCTCCCCAGCTCCAAAGCTGAAGTCTTAAGAGCAGGTTTTCCAACTTTCTGTAAAAATATTTGATTGAGTACTGCTAATGGCTTGAATAATCCTCTCTGAATGGTTGAATCTATATTTACTTCTCATTTTCAGCTTTCGAAATACTGAACAAAATGGACACAATTTCCTAAGAGACTGCTATTTATACACACACGCACACACACACACACACACACACACACACACACCTATTGGTAGTTGAAGTTAACATGGTGGGAAATACACAATAGAAATCACCACACTACAAAGCAGCACCCAGTATTCACCTTCACAGTCTCACGACTGGTTTACCAGCACCTCCTGACAAGCATGTGATTAGTGATGGAATTATAAAATTCATCAGGTCTCAGCGAGAAGCCATCTACAATAAAAGCTAAGATAGAAACATTTTCATGAGGACTCAGATGCCTGAGAGAATGGCTAAATATTTTAAAAGCACATATTTTCAAAATAAGATTGAGAGAATTGGAGCAAACATTAGCATAATTTTTAATATGATCCATAGTGTTGACTCTGATTTATACTCTAAAGGCAGCAAGTGTTAGTTAGATTAGACTGGGAGTTCTCTGTATATAATGGCTGCTTCCTAGAGTAAAAATGCAAACACAAAATAATAATAATGGGTCATAATGTTGTAAAATTCACCAAATCATGCTATATTTTAGACACAGCCATATCCCCAAAAGACCCATGTATTAAAGCCTTGAGCCCCAGATCAGTGCTATTAGGAAAGGGTGAAAAATTTTAAGACATTAGTTCTAATGAGAGGATCAAAATACAGTAACTGAAGAAGTGTCCTTAAAGGGGACTTGGCTTCTCAGTCTGTAGTTTTTCTCTACTTACTATACACTCCTACCATGACATGCTACCACCTGAGAGGCCCAAATTGATCACACAGTAATACATCCAACACTGAGGGCCAAAATAAATGCTTTAGACATTTATCTCTTACGTAGTTCTTATAATAACAGAATCTTATTACTATTATAGTGTGAGACAATGTATATAACTGTGGTAGTTGATACTTTGGGTCAGCTTGAGGGGTTGGAAGCTTAGCTGGATCAACTCAGTGACTCCGCCCCTAGGGCAAAGGGGGAGGACCCGCCCCAGAGTGACTCAGTGCTCATAGGGTACATAAAGCGGTTAAGGAAGGATCCGTACCACTTCCTAGGAGGATCTTGATCTTTGCAGTGGACACTTGGGAGGAGCTCCGATCTTCACAGCCATCGCCACTTTCTTGAAGGAGTGTGGGTAAGAGAAAGAGACTTGATAGATGCCATGGCTGCTGGCCTTCCCTTTGCTCTTTGCTATTTTCTGCTGCCATGAACTGCTGCCCTCTGCCATGTGCCACTCTGCCTGGGAGCCAGCTGAGTATAGACTGAAACTTCCACAAACTGTGAGATAAATAAATCTTTCCTTCCTTCATTTTGTATGTCAGGTGTTTGTCCTAGCAACAAGTGAAAAGGAACTGAGACAGTAACCAACTTGGCAATTCAAGACACAAAATTACTTTACTGGTGACGTCATGAAGCAAATCATTGCCAGTACTGCTAACACATCGA
Organism: Octodon degus; assembly: GCF_000260255.1. NCBI lineage: Eukaryota > Metazoa > Chordata > Mammalia > Rodentia > Octodontidae > Octodon > Octodon degus. The sequence goes on from NW_004524658.1 coordinate 6,127,116, forward strand.
AACCAAGAGGATGCACTGAATGAGTAACTTACCATATATAGTCCCCAAAAGTTCTACCTCTAGGTTCACTAGTAATATACCTTGAAACTGATTCTAATTCAGTTCTTAACAGGAAGTTGGAAAAAAGTTTCAGTGACAATTAAAGCCACTATATTTCTCCAAGTCATCATGAGGACACAGAGGAATTAAAGCAGCTGTGACTAGAATGATGAAACTCAATTTTAAATTACTAAGATTAACCATCAAATTACAGTTATGAAAGTACATATTTGACTTTCTTGCAGTAATTCCAAGAAGCAATTTCTTTGCATGTTTGTCCAAAAGTAGATATCATTATCATATCATTAATAAATATTAATAAATCAATTAAAACATTCCTTCTTACAGTGTAAATGATGTCAAAGCTAGAGCAATCAATGTCTTAAAAAATTCACATTTGTAAGTGGAAGAACATAAATGAGTTTTAAGTATTCAGTTAATCACAATGAAAAACTAATTTTTAAACATGAATTGTGTATATAGTACCGCTTTCAAAATACATATTAAAGGTAAATATAGGTTGACGGTCATCTTTCAAAGCCAAAAAATTAGTATTTTTATTTTATGAATGTTTGTGAGTAATCTTCACAGGGAATTTTATAGATCAACTTATAAAGCTTCTAAAATTTATTTTCTATCAAGTTGAATTTTAAGGAATTTTGTAACAATCCATATTTCAATTAATAGACAGCTGCTTGCTATATTTTTTCCTCATGGGATGTACAATACGACTCTTGAAACTTATGTTACTTTTAAATTTTTCTTGAAAAGTAGGAAACGCATTGTCCTATGTATGACATACGGCTACGAAACTGTATGACGGGATGGTATGATGATTAACTCTGTATGTCGACTTGGCTTGTGCTAAGATGTCTGTGCGTGTTTCAGATGAGATCAGCATTTGAATGGGTAGACTAAGTAAAGCAAATTATCCTCCCCAGTATGAATGGTCCATATCTAATATGCTCCAGACGTGAATGGAATAAAAGATTAAAAGAGAAAGAATTCTTTCTGTTGGATATCTTTGAACTGGGACAATTGTCTTCCGTCTTAGGACCTGAGCTTAAACTAGAACATATGCCATCACCTCTCTTGGTTCTCAGGCCTTTGGAATTAGTGAAATTGGTTCCCTTTCTCTCCAGGTTGCTGACAGTAAAAGTTGTTCTTTACAACATAATTACGGAGTGAGTCCCCCAAGGAAATATGTGCATGAGTGTGTGTGTTTCTTGTTGGTTCTGTATCTCTGGCAAACCCAAAACTAATAGTAATTTCGTCGTATATTTATGCTAGTTTCATTATTGTTATTTCCCACTGACTTTTGCATTTACCTAACTTTTCAGCTTTTTGTGTTTTATCTTTTATAATGAAACATTTCTACATACACTTTGGTATTTCTTTAGATAATTAAAAATACAAATAAGTAAGTAAAGCATTTCTTATACATTTATTCTTCATTGTAATAATTGTCTGGAAAAAAGTTTTTAATATTTATTAGACAGTTTTATTCCTTCATGCCACTCATATCTACTGAGTGGTCATATATTTGTTTGCCATTTACTTCTTGTCATTCACAAGAAATGGCTATTTTTTTTTGTATCCCATTTTTTTTTTGTTTAGTTTTGTCAGAGAAGGGTATTCCATTGCCATTTAATATTATAGGTGGGTGAATTCAGCAAAATATTCCAATATAGTCCAGTAGTCCATAATTGTAGTGGGTTATCTATTGGACTGGCAATGTCAGAAGTTGTTGACTTGAGCCTTTTACAGCTCAGCATATTAATATGGCTTTACTTTTTATACTTTGTTTTTATACTTTTCTGCTGGATGGTTAAGACTAAGATAAGGCAAGACCTATATAACAAGAAATGTAACTTTTGTATCTGATAAGGTCAATCAAATTCCCTCAGGATTTATCCTGAAACCCTGTACCACAGTTTGTAGATCCTTTGTCAGTGTCAGCCATGTGGGTAAGTCATGGCCATTGCTTGACCAATTTGCTCTCTATGAAAGCCTGAGAGAATATTTTCTCTCCATGTGACTCTCCTTAGGCACACTCTACATCATCGATCACTTTCCTCTATGGCCCCATAATCTCCTTGATCAGAAAATTTAGAACACAACTGAGTTTCAGGATGTTATAGTACAGGTTCTCCTATGTCCTGATTCCTCACTGACCTTGAAAGGCTAGGGCCAAAATGTGGACTATCCTTGCAGCCCTAGAAATGGCTATCATTTTAATAAAAATTATTTTTTTCTTATCCTATAATACATTTTTCAGTTTTCTACTCATTTTAAATGTTGGTACTGCTTTTTGATACAGAGAAGTCTACCATTCCTTTAAGAAGTCAAATTTAGGGCTGACCAGATAGCTCAACAGGGTAAAGTGCCTGCTTAGGCAGACACAGGACTGGAGTTTGATCCCTGGCATGCCATGCCAACCCCACTCTCAGGGCACGCTGAGACAGTGATTGAGACTGGGTGTAGTAGCATGTGCCTATAATCCCAGCACTTGGAGTGTGAAAACAAGAGGATCATTATGAGTCCAATCTGTGTAGTGAGACCCTGTAGACCCTATACTACATTTTTTAAAAAGTCAAATTGTTCTCACTTTTAGTAATGGTTTGTCCTTTGTGAGCTCATGTTTATAAATTCCTTTGATAACCCAACATTATAAATTCATTTATCTAGTTGCTTTAAATTAAGAATTATATTTCAAGTTTAACTCTTCTGAAGCTTATGTGTAATAACTTTCAAGATACCTTACTACATGTTGTATCATTCATTAATTAATTAGATTATCTTTTACCACTGACTTAATGCAATACCCTTATTATGTATTATCTTTCAATTCTGCTCTTTTTAATTTTTATATTTTGAAATTAGTGCAATTCTACCTGAATAATTTTAACTTTATAATTGGCTTCAGAATCTGGCAGTCTAAATACTGGAACCTTATTCTTAAAATTCCCCAAGATTTTCTGTCTTCTCATTTTCAACATAAACTTGAGAATTATTTTATGTCTATCCCAACACTTATTTTCTCTGCTTCTATCTGTGTCTCTGTCTCTGTCATCATTAGATAGATTAAATTTATGAATAATTAGATGACTAGATAATATCAATATAAACTACTTGCTAGAAATAAAAATATAATGTCTTCTTCTATGACTTTTCCCCCAAACTAGTGAAGTTTCAATATGTTTTCTTTGGCCTGACCTATTAAAGAGTTCTCAATTCATCCAAAATTGGATCATTGTTGTCAAGTAATCTCAGAACTGAGTTAACATTCAGATAAATTTATCTTTCTTACCTGAAAAGAATCAAAGAATATTTATAAATTCTATATTTTGAGGTAGACAACAATAATATTAATGAGAAGAATGAATTCTTGTAGGATAGTAGCCCCCACTATTCTCTCCTATAAGTACATTTTATCTTTTCTTCCTAGTATATCCCTTCCTTATCATGTAATTCTCTTTGAATGTTTTCTAACTAGGGTGTTCTCATGGCAAATCTGCTTTGAGGATATAATCATTTTTCTAAAAACTATTAGAAATGTATCCTAATTTTTAAACTTAAACAAAGGTTATATTTCAAAGCTACACAATGTTGATTATACTAATTTGTTAGTCTTCTATGTACAAAAATGTTTTCGTAATTATATACTAAGAAATCATGGAATGTTAAGATGCAATAATTTTGTAATGTAATCTGGTATAACCAGGTTTGGTCTATCATACACCTTTGTGTATGGCCATGCCTATTTGTGCTTTTTCTTGAAAAATATCAAATTCTATGTGAAGGATTCAGTGACTGGTATAGTTGGGGCCTTATGAGGGCATAATCTAAATTATAAGAATAACCAAGATGTAATTAATAATACATGGCAAAAAAACCAACATAACACTTCTACATATGATTCTGTCTTTCATTTAAAGTGATATTTATCTTTAACTAGTAATATAGCTAAATTATTAAAGTACAATTTAATTATAGTAATAACTAGCAATATAAAAAGTTAAAGTTAAAAAAATAACGTGCATCATTGTGTATAAATTAGTCACAAGTGAAAGAAACAGAGGCTTCCAAGTCCACATAAGGAGGTGTGAACTTGTCAATCAAGATCTCCTGGGGTTTGGGGAGATGGCTCAGTGGACTAAGCACTTCCCTGGCAAGCACAAGGGTCTGAGTTCAATCCCTGGTTCCGCCAAAAAAAAAAAAAAAAAAATCTTCTGAGTATTCATTTTTCTTCTTGTTAGATTCTGGGGAAGTGCCAGGTTAATTTTTAACATTTGACAATTTATTATGGTGTGTGGCAAACATAAGCATAGAAATTGCAGTGAAAAACTCATTCTTAATGAAAATGCTAGCAAGAACAAGAAACTGAATCCCTAAACTGATAAGAAGAGCCCATATGGAGTTCCTGACTGAAAGGCATAGGACTCCTGTGAAAAATACAAGTCTGATCTTGGGAGGCAAGAACAGCTGTAGAAGACAGACATAAGGCCATGTACCCCTGACTTGTCTGCTCCAGGTTGGGTGGTGAGTTAAACCATCATGACTTATGACCTTGTGAGCATATAATACAATACTATTTACTACAGTCATGTTGTGATTTGAGCTCCAGTTATTCATTGTATAAATGGCACTTGGTAGATCTTAAGCTCTCTCTCCACAATACTCTCAAAAAAACTTAACTAGGAGATAATGGTTATACAAATTAGATTGACTGCAGTAATAACTTCACAGTAGACATGAATTGTATACCTTAAATTTAAAATTTGTATAAACTAGAGTCAGAATGTTTTTGTCTCAGTTACTCTTCTCTTTTTGGTGGGACAAATACCCAGCACTCAAAATGAAGGACAGAAGTGTTTATTTAGCTGTCAGTTCCTACCCAGCTGGCTTCAACACAGAGTGGCACATGGCAGAGGGCAGCAGTTCATGGTGGTGGCAAAGAGCAAGAGAAAAAAGGGAGGAGTAACCGCAACAATGGTAACAAAGAGCAAGTTTGAGATAGTGAAGTTAAGCTTAACTGCCTATGTTGTAAGGTAATAATAATAAGCTTCTCTTCTGGAGGGTTAACAACTTAAGTTTGCAGACCAAAAATTAGAGAAAAAGAAGGGCTGCAAGGACAGCCCACATTTTGGCCCTAGCCTTTCAAGGTCAGTGAGGACTCAGGACATAGGAGAACTTATACTGTGACATCATGTAACTCAGTGGTGTCCCAAATTTTCTGATCAAGATTATGGGGCCACAGAGGAAAGTGATTGATGATGTAGAGTGTGCCTAAGGAGAGTCACATGGAAAGAAAACATTCTCTCAGGCTTTCACAGAGAGCAAATTGGTCAAGCAATGGCCATGACTCATCCACATGGCTGACACTGACAAAGTAACTGTATATCTATCCTATCTTGAATATACAGATACAAACTGCGGTGCAGGGTTTCAGGATAAATCCTGAAGGAATTTGATTGACCTTATCAGATACAAAAGTTACATTTCTTATTATATGGGTCTTGCCTTATCTTAGTCTTAACCATCCAGCAGAAAAGTATAAAAACGAAGTATAAAAAGTAAAGCCATATTAATATGCTGAGCTGTAAAAGGCTCAAGTCAACAACTTCTGACATTGCCAGTCCAATGGATAACCCACTACTATTATGGACTACTGGACTATATTGGAATATTTTGCTGAATTCACTCACCTACAATATTTAAATGACAATGAAATATCCATCTCTAACAAAACTAAACAAAAAAAGAGATATAAATGAAGGACCATTTTGTATCTGTATATTCAAGATAGGATAGATATACAGTTACTTTCTCTTAATTCAATGACTAGAAAGATTTGTACTAATAGTGTTTGGACAGGATACCATGTCTGCATCTTGTACTATGAATAGCTACTAAGACAACAATATGCAATGTATTAATTATTGAAACTGTCCTACTAATTGGTTTTGAAACTGTCCCATTGCTATTTGTTTCTCAATAAAATTATTTTTTTAAAAAAGAGCAAGTCTGTCTTCCTTATGTTGCATCCAAGCTATCTGCCCCAGCTTAGGTGTAGCACTCATACCCATAATCCCAGCAGCACTCACACCCATAATCCCAGCAGCACTCACAGCCATAGTCCCAGCATTGGATCATGAGACAATCACAAAGTCTAGAAGTCTGCCCCATGACTGCATGAGGCTTTGGAGGGACAACTAGACACAAACCATAACAGTTGGGTAAAAGCTAGTGCAGAATGCAAACAGAGTAGATAGTCTTTGTTACTTTTAATTGGAGTCAGGGGAGTTATTACAAGAGGATTCCTGTTTCAAAGCAAGTGCTGCTGGACCATCAGGACTCAAGGAAGTGCAAACTATTGGCAACTGAGCTATTGAATCACTTTTTTCGGGGTCTTCAAAGGATTCTGATCCATCAGCAGACCCATTTAACCCATTTAAGTATTCTACATTGATCATGGAGGCCAAATCCTGTAGTCTCCACAGTGGAATGTACCAAGATAGAGAATCTCGTCCTTACGCATTTTGGTATGTTCCACTAGCGGTCGATAACTGCACAGAACACCCCATTAAGTGGCTCAGAAAAATTGGATTGACCATTACTGAAAGGGCTGTCCTTATCTTCAGGAGCATCTAAATTCACCGGATTGAAAAAAGGCAGCAGACAATTTCTACTAGACAGTTCACAGGTCTGATCCATCCTGGAGCACCATCAACCTGGGGATGTAGTGTAGTCCCTGGGGCTGTGCACAGCTACAGCACCCTACCCTTCTTGAACCCCAACCCCAGCAGCACCTGGCCTGGCTGAGGCCCACATCAGTCCCGCCTCCATTTTAGGTTACAACCCAGGCTCCCCATTCACTGGGCACCTGCCCTGGGCCCACTCATTTTGGCCAGAGGCCAAGGCAACCCTTTTCCTGCCATAGGGCTCACCTGGGGACTGGGGCTTGATATTCAAGGCCTCAGACCCCAGACAGGCTCAAAAGCAGGTGAATTCCCTGCTCAGCCACACCCCAAACTCACACCCTACCACAGACCTAGCTAAGCAGGAAAAAAAAAAAGGAGGAGCATCATGGGTCTGCCTCCTTGAGCCCAGCCTGTGCAGCCCCAGGGCTCCCTCCAGCTGCAGGCTCCACACCCATGAGGTACAGGCTGTCTCCTCCCTGCCTCATCCTTTCTCTCCCAGCCTTAGTGGGCTGATTACCCCAGCTTAGGTGTAGCACTCATACCCATAATCCCAGCAGCATTCACATCCATAATCCTAGCAGCACTCACACCCATAATTAGGCAAGCAAACAGGAAGTTCACAGCAACTCTTTTTTTTAAATTTTTTAATGTATTTGATTGTGACAAGGTCTCACTACACAGCTCAGACTCATAGTGATTCTCCTGTTTTCAATTTCTCCAGATCTGTGTTTATAGACATGCGCCACTATACCCATGTAGAGTGGCCAGCTCAGTGAGCCTGGGGATGCAGCTGGCACAGCATGTGGTGCCAGGGATTGAACTGTGGTCCCTGCGCTTGCCTAGGCTCACCTAAGCAGGTGCTTCAGTCTGCTGAGCTATCTCGCCCCATGCACAGCAACTCATGACTTCGTCCTTGAGTCACCCAACTCAGCCCAGCAGACAGCTGTTAGCAGTAGCTGTGATTTTTGCAGTTCTGCACTAAAGTGTTAGGAGGAATCTCTAATTTCCTGGAAACCCTGACAGTCCTGAAATCTAAAAGTCTTCACCTCTTGTCTTGCCAACTGGTATATTTCTAAGCTACTTATTGGAAAAATATGGAGTTAAGTGCACACTTCGGTTTTGAAAATAACCAATTTCCTATGTTAAATTCCTGCTTGAAATATTTGAAATAGATTTTATTTCTCTGATAGAGTCCTCAGTTTTATTTTAAGTGTTTGGGTCAAACAAAATATGACATTTTATAAAATGATTTGTGGCTTCTACAATAATGGCATTTTAGCTTTTTGGTGAATTACATTCATGGATTTCCTAATGTTGCAAATTTTTTGCATTTCTAGTCTAGTTTTTGAGCATTTATGCTCAATAAAAGTAGTTTTAACATAACGTATTTTTTTTCAGTTGCTACTGAATTTGATTTGGTTATATTTTATTTAGTATTTTTAGCTTTAAGTATCTCTATGGGTTTTATTATTATCACTGATGTTCATAAAGAGAGATATGCTTAATTTATACAATGAAGTTTGGTGTTTTCTGTCTTTTTCAATATTCTGAATAAATGTTAATTGAAGATTCTTTTTCTTTATGACTTTGGTATGATTCATTACAACTATTTATATATAATATACTTATAAATATATAGTTCATTGACATTTTCAGTTACTTTTATTTACTGATGCATTTAGTTTTTCTACTTCTTCCTGAATCAGTTTTGATCTTTTATATATTACATAAAATAAATAATATAAAAATGTTGCTTAATTTCTTTTGATATAGCCAGTAAAAATACTTGTTTACATTTTTAAAGTCTTCATAGCACTAATTATTTTTCAGTTATATAACAAACACTATGCAGGTAGTATATTGTATGTTGTTTATCTTTGGTTGGACCTGTTACTTTTATATAGTTTATAAAGAAAAGCATGGCTTTGCTCATAAAGACTTGTATTGTGAGCTTTTATTTCATTAAATTCTAATTAATTTTGAATAGTTTGTTGCTAATTAGTTTTACTGCATTAATTCCTACCTAATTAATTCTCTCTGTGTTTTTTAGATTCATTTCTTACTCTATGCCATTGAATTGTGATCATTAATTTACAATTTCTTATTACATAGTAAATACCATTTTTTTTTGTTGGTACCAGGGATTGAACTCAGGACCCCGAACTTGCCAGGCAAGCACTTATTCTACTGAGCTATCTCCCTGGGCCCAATAAATACTATTAAAGGTAAAAGGTAACAGAAAAATTCCTTCTACATTCAGTAATAGGAATTTGTTGAAAAGATAGTAAGAGATGATCATAAGCAAGACCTGGGTTGTCTTCATCTGGGAGTGGAGCACTTCCATTTGTTTGAGAGGCAGGATGTTTCAGTAGAAAGGCTATTTAAGAGCGAGGCTACCTCTGTCAATGGCTAGCTCTATGACCCTTGTCAAGGATCTAAATCTCTCTTGGCCTCAGTTTTCACATCCATATAAAGGAGGTTCTAATAGTAATATTTTTATTGAATTATAGGAAGTGATCTATGTATGTATCCATGTAAATCTTTCAGAACAATTCCTGTAACACAGTAAATATTTTTAGAGTACTAAATATTATCATGTGCTCCAGAAACTTCACTTCCACGTACTTCTTTACTAGCTGCTAAGAAGTCTCTGAAGCTAATGTAAGTTTTATTCTGCTTCCTTCTCAGCCTCAATGCTCAAGTTGAGATCTCTCCAAAAAGAAAGCTATGTATTCACTTTTTGAGGGGAATAAAATTTTCCAACATATCCTAAAGATGTAAGTCATAAAAAGTAGAGGGCTAATAATGGAGGCCTGACCTTCATGTGGATGTCCACAGTGTCCCTGGCCATTCTTCCATCCAGTTGTGACTTTGGAATAAGACATTTGAGTGCTATATAATCAGAACAAGGGTCCTAAAAGCCACTTGCATACCACGCTTGAACCTTTGCATGCTGAATCATGAAGAGGTTCAAAGGTCCTGCTGTGCTTGAAAGTAGCTACTTAATTCAATATGCATGTTGGTTTTTAATTTCATTTTTTTATTCTATACTCTGAGTTGGACCTTAGTCTACCTATGTTCAATTTTTATTATCTATTAAATACAATGACAAGTAAAATGTAATTCTGAAAACACTAATACAATGTACCTCTGTGGGGCTAACTACAGCCCTATTTACAAACCAACTAGCTCTTCAGTACGTTATCCCCAGCTTTGAAGAATCACTGGAAGCACTTTCACTTCTGTAGATTTCTTGTACATCTGCTTTGAGGGGCATGCTCATAACTCTTCTTTCATTATCAATCTGATCTTACCTGCTTTCTGTTTTGAAAATTTGTCA
>NW_004524658.1:6137368-6140623 GCF_000260255.1 Octodon degus
ATATATTTATATATATCTTTCATAGCTCAGCAGAGTACCAAGGTTTGATCCCTGGCTTGCCATGCCAGCCCCACCCCCGGCATGCTGAGATGCCAAATGAGACTGGGCATGGTGGCACTTGGCTGAAAATAGGAGAATCACCACAAGTCCAATCTGTGTAGTGATACCCTGTAGATCCTGTACTAAATATATATTTTTTTAAAAAAAATCTTTCAATCATTTAAATGTAATTGGAGAGGAAAGGAAGACATATGTATTTAGTTCATCAGCTTGATCTATTTTACTTTTTATTTTAAAATTGGAGCCACTAATTTCCTTCCTCTATATGGAAGGCTAGATATTAAATATATTTAAATTAATTAAGTTCAGGTTCAAATTAAGATATGAATAAAAAGGCAATTGATTTGCCTCTCATGATGATTTAACTATAGATTTCAAAGTAGTTATTAAATATGTGATTACTTAAATAGTGTAATACTATAAATACCTTTAAAAGTTGACTCATGATAAAATACTAAATAATGTAAGAAGTATCTTTAAACAATGAAAATAGAACATGATTCTAATTTCTAATAACATTACAATCTTCAAACACATCTTAATATGTAGGGTTGTTCAGTATGTGTGTGTGTGTGTGTGTGTGTGTGTGTGTATGTGTGTGTACAGGCTGCCAAACCAAATGACCTTTATGAGCAGCTTGTGTTTCTCATGCCATGACTTACACTGACATAAAGTAGACTATGAATTTGAAAAAAAAAAAAAGAAAGAAGGGAGACTGGCATATGACACCTAAGGTAAAGAGTCTGACCAGAAGCCACTCAGTGGCTTAATGATCTTAATACAACATACATGAAGATTTTTAGAAGAGAAAGGGGGAGGGCTGAATTGATGCTGCATGTGCTTGAGTTCGCAGTGGTGGCTCTACTAATCTTAGCAATCAAACTGAAAGCACATTTCAGCTAAGATACTCAATTTGAACTTTTTCTAGGTATTTCCAGATTTTATAGTTAGTACCCAACTCCTGGATGAGAACAGGCATAGGCAGCATTTTGTGGCTCTTCTCCAACTTCAGTGTGTACACAAAGCAGACAAACAGGACGTGGTGGCCATTTAGTGTTCTCAGTCTTTGCCTCAAAGAGCCGCTCTTATTACCATTGCTTTGCCTGCCCTGGGTGACTTCCACAAGCAAAACAGAACCTCAGTGTGTGAGTTGTGTGTCTTTGTACTTGTAAAATGAGTACAAAAATTGCACTGGGTCCTTTTATCTTAATGGATAGGACTCGAAAAAAGAAAAAAATCAATTTATAAATTAAGACTAGAAGTTATGTGGTGGTGTTTCCTCCTGTGCCACGGTGTGCATCGCTAGATAATTCTCCCTTTCCCCATATAAACAGAGTGGGGCACCTGAAGTAAACTTTTGTTTGAGAGGAAGGCATAAAGTAAATTGTTTTTATGATTAAACAAATATTTGACCTATAATTTATCATTTATAAAGGATTCTCTCATACTTTATATCCTAATTCATGATAACGATCTGGGTGTGTTTTTGCTTTATTTAACAAATGACAAAGTTCATAGGAAAAGAAATGCAGCTATTAAGTATGAGAACCAGGATATGCAGTAGTCATTTTGGTTTGAAAAATCTGATTTTTACTATACTACCCCTGAATACACACACACACACACACACACACACACACACACACACACACACACACACATCCCTGTACACACATGCATACATACACAAATAAGGAAAGGCAAATGGAAAGAATTAAGAAATGATGCTAAAGTAGCGGTAGTGACATAATATAGCAACAAATTTCATTCCTGCTAAATTTCGTGGTATTGTTTTTGGTTTTCAGCCATCAAATAAAGTGGCAGCCTGTAGGGCTTATGTGTTAGCAGATGTCAGAGGTTTTAGGAGAATGAACTTCTGGCTGGCCACTTAGTTCAGTGGATTAAAGTGCCTGCAAGCAGGCACAGGGGCCAAGGGTTCAATCCCTGGGCCAGCTGGGCCAGCCCCACCCCAGGAGTGGGATTAGAGGGCAATTGAGACTGGGTGTAGTGGCTCACACCTGTAATCCTAGCACTTGGGAGGCAGTAAACAGGTAGATGATTGCAAGTCCAATCTAATAGTGAGACCCTGAATACCCTGTACACCCTTCCCTAAAATACAGGAAAAAAAATGAACTTAATTTCATAATCCCTTACATATTTTGTACCTTTTAACTCCTACTCTCTGAGGCAATGTTACATATACAAATATTTACAATATACACTGACATTCTCAATGTTATCATTAGAATTGTAATTTATTGAGTATTTATTCTGACCACACACATTTTGTTCTTTATTTTATCTGATTTATTTCTCTCATTCTGACATAGCAGGTATGAGTAACTTTATTTTAGAGACAATGAAAACAAGGCTCTGAGTTTAGCTAAGTTGTCTATATCAATTTAGCTCAAATAAGTCAGGCTTAGAATGTAACTGTGAATGTAAATCTTCACTTCCCACTTTCCCCAAAATATGATAGTGTCTTTCAACCAAGAGATAAACCTGCAAATTCAAATAATGACTTTTTACACAATATTCTCAAATTTTCTTGGCCCCAAACACACAGATCTGAAACTATTCTCCCCAGCATCACAAAGAAAGCCTTCCTATGCTCTAGTGCAAAGAGAAATGTTTTCCTCTTGGTCACTATACTGATATTTCCTCTCCTTGCGTAGTCCCATCTTATCCCCAACATCCTGAGACAGCTTTAGTTACTGTCAGGTCCCTCCAAATTAAAAATAGTCATACAAAAGTGAGCCCACTAAATAGCTTCTTGCATATACACGAGTCTCTCTCTCTCTCTCTCTCTCTCTCTCTCTCTGGCTCTCTCTCTCTCTCTCTCTCTCTCTCTCTCCCCCTATCTCTCCGAATTCCTGCCATTACATTGTGAGGATGATCAGGTCATAGTGAGAGCCTCAGTTGGCACAACGGTGCTCCAGCCAAGCCATAGCAGATGGCCAAGAAGACAAGCAGCCTCACCTCTACATTTATGAAAGGAGACTGCAAATAATTCAAGTCCATCTCTTTCAGAAAAAATTCTCTCATAAGCCATTCTCAAATTGCTCATTGCTGAGCAAAATAAATGTTGCTATTCCTTTCAGCAACTAAGTTTGGAATATTTTTTTGTTTGTTTGTTTGTTTGTTTGTTTGGTAGAACCAGGGATTGAACTGAGGCCCTTGCGCTTGCCAGGGAAG